>NC_026002.2:44934388-45065269 GCF_000442705.2 Elaeis guineensis
TTTCTGATGGTGGTCAGGTGGGCCAGCCAAAGTCGGGCCTGATTATTTATTGGTCCGATTCACCAAATCAAGTCACGTTAATGGTTGGACCTAACCAGATCTTTTCAGTGGAGGCCAAAGCCTACTGATTAGGTTTTGGGGCAAAATTTATTAATAGAAGTTGTTTAGAGAAACAACTGGTTATGAACCTACCCATAGATACACATGGGTTGACCAACCAAAGTTGGCCTCGTATGTAGTCTATGTGGATTCTAGTACCCACTAAGAAATTAAAGTAATTTCTTGAATTGGAGGTTGAGGCTACCAATTCGTAAAAATACTAGGAGAAACTTTAGACTAAAGTCCAAGTCTTTAGTATTAATAATTTATATACTAATAGAGGTCTGATTTTCCTTTATACAGCTATGGCCACTACCCTATCGCTCTGGTCATTATTGGATAATGACAAGCTCATGGGATCTAATTTCGATAGCTGGTATCAAAAATTAAAAATCATCTTTGAGCATGAGCAGATTCTTTATGTAGTAACGGATTCGGCACCTGAGGAGCCAGCCCCGAACGCTAGAGGGACGGTCCGAGATACTTACCAGAAGTGGCTCAATGACCGCACCATCGTTTGGTGCATAATGCTGGCGGCAATGAATGATGAGTTTAGCCATAGGTTAGAGAACGCCCAGCCACAGGAGATGCTTCAAATGTTGAATGACTCCTTTGGCACGTCTGACGATATTGAAAGGCACAAAACTAGTTATGCCATTTTCAATGCTCGGATGAGGGATGGGACCTCAGTCACCGATCATGTATTGTACATGATCGAAATGATTGAGTGCCTAAGTAAACTGGACTTTTCCTTGCACAAGCAGCTCGGTAAGGATGCGATCCTTAATTCTTTGTGAAGTGACTTTTAGTGTAGGGGTAAAACGGTAATTTTAAAATTTTTTTAAAATTACTATTTTACAGTGAAAATTATTAATTAATCTAATTAATTAACATATATTTATCCTACAGTAGGATCTAAATATGATATATAGCATGCATGTATTTAAATTTGAAATTCAAATTTCTACAGTAAATAATTTACTGTTATGTGTTCAGAACACATTACCTTTGTGTGGATAGTCGATCACCACAATCTGATCACTATCGAGAGGGTCTGATCATCACAACACAGCCACACAGTGTGTCTGGCCTCTGCGGATCATCCACACGAAGCTCCCAGTCTGATCGGCTCCTTATGAATGCTAGTTCATGACTGCACCTTTTTGATGGCCGATGTTGATCGAACTCCTTCGATCGATGTCTGCCGACTCCTCGGATGCTTCAGATCATCAGCAAAGATGGTAGATATGTTGATGATGCTCTCCTTGAAGTTTGGTGGGCTCACGACACTCGTAGCTCACATTCTCACTTCCTGAACCCTAAGCCAAAACCCTAGGGTACACTTCAAAGAAACTAGCACCCACTTGTTTCTTTCTTTTCTCTCCTTTTCTTTTCTTTTCTCATGCAAGAAACCTCTCTCATGCCACCCTTTTCTCTTAGATATTCGGTGCGCATGCCCTCTCTTATCTCCTTTTTAAAATGATGCAAGATCGCATCTTTGCAGCGTTTTTACCGCATGAGAGGATAAAGATAAGTGGTTGCTCATTTGAATTCAAATCGAATTTGAATTCAAATGCCAATTAACTCATTCCTATCCACTTTATGCATGACAAGAGAGGGGCATGAGCTCTCTTACGCATGGAGTGTTTACACGAGAAACTCTTTCTCGTGTAAAGAAAATGGCACACAAAAGGATAATGACATGGTGCATGGAATTAGTTATCCATTTAAATTCAAACACCCTTTGAATTTGAATGGCTAACAAATCATGTTTATCCAAATAATTGGTGCACAAGTGTGGGTGTGGGAAGGCCTTTGCGTGGGAGAAAATTCATGAGAAGTTATTTCTCATGAATTCAAATGGGTGCAGAAGAAGTGAGTTGGCGCAGGGAGTTGATGTCAAGGTGGTTTCTAATTTTAAATCAACCTAATTGAACCAACTTAATTAAAATAAGTTAGGTCTAATTAGACTAATTTAAACCCAACACAATTAGGCTTAATTAGGCTCAATAAAATTCTAATCAAATCAGAAATTGACTAAGCCCAACCCCTGATCAAATCAGGGACCAAACCACTTCGACGATTAGGTCAACACTTAACCTAATCGGGTCAAACCCAACTGAATCCAATTCAATTGGACTTGATCCAAAAATAATTATTCAATCAAATTGAGTTAATTAGCAATAAAATCACTAATTAAATCTCTCATAAATACTGAGTCTAAATCTGATGTGCAATCAGATATCAAAGTCCATCGATATGAAATCTTGATCGAAGAGTCCCAAACCAGTGGGACTCTTGACCCCGGTACCCAAAATATGAGGGACTCATGATCAGAGAATCTTGATTCTCAATCATAGAGTTTTAGACATATAAGACTCATAGTCCACGAGCATTAGGACTATTCATCAGCCATCAGATCAGATAGAAACCTCTAATGTGTGTGACCCTACAGGTTCGAACCTAAGCCGGTAGCACGGGAACCAATTCCTGTACTAATCTAAGTGACCATCTGGCAATGGTACCCGACATTCAGATAGGTCAAATAGTCACAATCACAATATTCAGAATCTACGTGAATATGGTTACTGTATAATTCATCTCTTTTGACCCTTGTGTATAGGATGATTCAGGGTTAAACTGTCAACCCTGATTAGATCATCCGAATCGTGCTCAATTCAAATAGTCCCGTGACTCCTCACTAGGACTACCTTGGCCAAGGTTTTGTTAAATTGAAATATGACTGTACATAGCTCCTGAACTGGAGTGGTCAATCCCATCTTAACACACGCACCGACAAGTCAAGTACTTGACTATACCTAACAGCCTTCCATCACTAAATTAGAAATTCAGATAGTCCAGTGCCTAAGTGCAATGAGTTGCTTGCAAGTCATCGTTGCGGTCTTAGGTCGGAGGGATAGTTATACCCGTATCCCATCGGAGCAAATCTTGACAGCAAAAATAGCTCTAGAGTCGGTCACGTTCAGTGTAGATGTACCCTTATATCTCACCTGTATGCCATACCAGTGTCTCCATACTCCTTGTTTAAGAGGACAACCAACCTATATGGCACACAATGACCTATGCTTGATAAACGTTATTGCCCTTGGTAACAACGTATCATTTGATCGCGAACAGGTTTAAGGACTAAACGACAAATCCTCCTTTGTCGAGTCTAAATAGTCCTAAGGACTTCACTACAACATAGGAGTTCATTAGAAGATGAAACAATTTGTGATGAAAAATACTAAAATAATTTTTATTAATTTATAATTTATATACTAATACAAAAAGAAGCACAACCGTCAACAAGCTGACTATTGGCTTTGGGATACTATTCCCAACAATCTCCCACTTGGCCTAAAGCCAATCGGTGCAGTATCTAATAACCATCTTCGACTTGAAGTAGTCGAACTCCTTCACCGCAATGGATTTAGTGAATGGATCGGTCAGGTTCTTCTTTTCATCGATCTTCTGAAGGTCGACGTCACCTCGATCCATGATTTTTTGGATGAGATGGTAGCGGCACAGAATATGCTTCATCTGTTGGTGTGTCTTTGGTTCCTTCGCCTGAGCAATGGCTCCAGAGCTGTCACAGTAGAGCAGAACTGGACCAACAAGGGAGGGTGCTACTCTGAGCTCGGTGATGAATTTCCTCAGTCACAACGCTTCTTTGGCAGCATCTGATGCAGCGACATACTCCACCTCGCAAACTGAATCAGCCACTGTGTACTGCTTGGAACTCTTCCAGCAGACAGCCCCACCATTAAGGGTAAAAATAAATCCTGACACACTCTTGCTGTCATCGTGATCAGACTGAAAACTAGAGTCTGTAAACTCTATAAGTCTCAAGTTCGATTCACCACAAACAAGCCACTGGTCCTTAGTATTTCTTAAATACTTCAGGATGGTTTTTGCAACCTTCCAGTGATTCTCCCCTGGATCAGATTGGTATCTACTCACTACCCCTGGTGAGTATGCCACATCTAGTCATGTACATGTCATGGCGTACATGATAGATCTCACTGTCGAAGCATATGGAATTCTACCCATACGCTCTCTCTCTTGAGGTGTTGTTGGATAATCTCTCTTCGAGAGAGAAATTCTATGGCCTATCGGTAGATAGCCTTTTTTGGAATTCTCCATGCTGAACCTCTTCAACATAATATCAATGTACGTGGACTGGGATAAGCCAAGCAATCTTTTAGATCTATCACTATAGATCCTCATCCCTAGGATGTAGGAAGCTTCTCCCAGATCCTTCATGGAGAACTGTGACGACAACCAAATCTTTATTCCCTGTAATGCAGGGACATCATTCCCGATTAAGAGAATGTCATCCACATACAATACAAGAAATACCACTACTGGACCATTAGTCCACTTATAAATGCAAGGCTCTTCTCCATTCTTAACGAAGCCATATGTCTTGATCGTCCTATCAAAACATATGTTCCAACTATGGGATGCCTGCTTAAGTCCATAAATGGACCTTTGTAGCCTGCACACCTTAGACTCATCTATGGATGTGAATCCTTCAGGTTGTATCATATACACCTCTTCGTCCAACTCTCCATTTAGGAAAGCTGTCTTCACATCCATCTGCTAGAATTCATAGTCCAGATGGGCAGCTATCGCAAGCATAGTCTGAATGGATTTAAGCATTGCCACAGGAGAAAATATCTCATCATAGTCTATAACCATAACATTGACGATATCCCTTGGCAACCAGACGGGCTTTATAGGTTTCCACCTTTCCATCTGCGCTCCTCTTCCTCTTGAAGACCCACTTACACCCTATGGGTTTTACTCCTTCGGGTGGGTCAACCAATATCCACACATCATTGACCTTCATGGACTCCATTTTAGATTTTATGGCCTCTAACCATTTCTCAGAGTCAGGTCTCTGCATTGCATCCTATAGGTGATCAGATCCTCATCGTTTTCATCAAGTTCGACAGGATCGCCGTCCCGAACCAAGAAACCATAGTATCTGTCCGATTGACGTGGTACTCTACCAGATCGCCTTAAGGGTGCAGGAACAATGGGCTCTAGATCTAATTTAACCAAATTCGGTTCAGGTTCAGCTACTTGTGTCGGGTTTTCCACCTGCCGAACTTTCTCAAGTTCGACCTTAGAGGCAATAGTCCCTTCACCAAGGAACTCTTTTTCTAAAAAGATTGCTTTAAGGCTGACAAACACTTTTTGCTCATCAACTAGGTAGAAATAATATCCTTTGATCTCTTTTGGGTATCCTATGAAATAACACTTGTCAGACCTAGGTCCAAGCTTGTCCGTAATTAAACATTTAACATAAGTCGGACACCCTCAAACCCTAAGGTGCGAGAGTACTGGCTTACGTCCTATCCATATCTCATATGGTATTTTGGTTACAGACTTACTCGGAACCCTATTTGGAAGGTAACAAGCCGATTCGAGCACATATCCCCAGAAGGAGATCGACAGACCAGCAAGCCCCATCATGGATCGAAACATGTCCAACAAGGTCCGATTTCTCCTTTCAGATACACCATTATGCTGTGGTGTTCCAAGAGGAGTCCACTGAAAGAGAATCCCATTCTCTCCAAGATATGTCAAAAACTCATTGGAAAGGTATTCACCTCCTCGATCAGATCGAAGAGTTTTAATACACTTTTCAGTTTATTTTTCTACCACATTTCGGAATAGTTTGAACATTTCAAATGACTCCGACTTATACTTCTTTAAGTAGACATACCCATACCTCGATAGGTCGTCTGTGAAAGTTATGAAGTAGAAATATCCACCTCTTGCACTTGAGCTCATGGGTCCACATATATCAGAATGTATCAGACCAAAGAGTTCACTGGCTCGCTCACCTTTCTCAGTAAAAGGTGACTTGATCATCTTTCCAAGAAGATAGGACTCACAGGTTGGAAGTGATTCAGAATCACATACTTCAAGAATTCTTTCTTGAGCCAACCTGTTTATCCTGTTCTTATTGATATGACCTAGTCTATAGTGCCAAAGGTAGACTTCTGATACATTATCTATTCTAGGATATTTATCGAAGGTTTGAACCACATTAACAGGCTGTGATAGTAAGTAAATTTTATTATTTAGTTATCCAACAAATATTGTAACACCATTCAAAATGATATTGCAAATATTTTCTTTTATTAAAAATTCATAACCGTACATGGCCCAAAGGCCTACAGAAATAATATTTAATAAAAAGTTTGGACAATAGTGACATTCACTCAGAATTATATTATGAGAATTGATTATAAGGTTCATGATTCCTAAAGTTAGAACTGAAACTTTGCTTCCATCTCCAACGTTCAGAAACCTCTCGCCTTCATCAAATCTCCTACTGACCTGCAGACCCTGCATTGAAATGCAAATATAATAAGGGCTTCCGGTATCCAATATCCAAACAGTAGTATCACAAATGAAAAAGTTGCAAGGTATTATCATATAATTATCTTGCTTCTTCTTCAGCCTGTTCCGGTCTAGGGAGGCAATGTATAGAGGATAGTTCCTCTTCCAGTGCCCCTGCTTCTTGCAAAAGAAGCACTCCACCTGGCTCTGGTCGGGCTTGCGCTTCTTGGTCTGACCCTGTGCAGACATCCCAGCATGCGACTGCACTTTCTAATTCTTCTTCTTCTTGTTCTTCTTCCCTTTCTTAAAGGGTTGACGACCAGAAGAAGACCCTCCCACAATATTCACCGACTTCTTATGGAGCTGGTGGTCCTTCTCAAAGTTCTGCAGCAACCCCAACAAGCCGTGGTAGTTCACTACAGGCTTTGTCATTCAAAAATGATTAAGGAAGGGGAGGAAGAACTTGGGCAAAGAATTAAGGATCGCATCCTTATCGAGCTGCTCATGCAAGGGAAAGCCTAGTTTACTTAGGCACTCAATCATTTCGATCATGTACAGTACATGATCAGTGACTGAAGCCCCATCCCTCATCCGAGCATTGAAAATGATACAACTAGTTTTATGCCTTTCAACATCGTCAGGCGTGTCAAAGGAGTCGTTCAACATTTGAAGCATCTCTTGTAGCTGGACGTTCTCAAACCTATAGCTAAACTCATCATTCATTACCGCCAGCATTATGCATCAAACGGTGGTGCGGTCGTTAAGCCACTTCTGGTAAGTGTCTCGAACCGTCCCTCTAGTATTCAGGGCTAGCTCCTCGGGTGTCAGATCCGTTACTATATAAAAGATCCACTCATACTCAAGGATGATTTTTAATTTTCGATACCAGCTGTCGAAATTAAGTCCCATGAGCTTGTCATTATCTAATAATGAATGAAGCAACAGGGTAGTGGCCATAGCTGCATAAAAAAAAACCAGACCTATATTAGTACATAAATTATTAATACTAAAGACTTGGACTTTAGTCTAAAGTTTCTCACAGTATTTTTACGAACTGGTAGCTTCAACCTCCAATTCGAGGAATTACTTTAATTTCTTAGTGGGTACCTCGAATCCACACAGACTACACACGAGCCCAACTTTGGTTGGTCAACCCATGTGCATCTATGGGTAGGTTCATAACCAGTTATTTCTCTAAACAACTTCTAGTAATTTATTTTGCCCCAGAACCTAATCAGTAGGCTTTGGCCTCCACTGAAAAGATCTGATTAGGTCCAACCATTAATATGACTTGATTTGGTGAATTGGACCAATAAATGATCAAGCCCGACTTTGGCCGGCCAACCTGACCACCATCAGAAAGACTCAACCAAATTATCATACTATGAATGATAATTTCATTAGTCAATAAGCATCAGGCCTTTGGGCCTCCAATGATTATTAAACAAATGGACTCATTATCACTCACTTAATGAGAGGCTATGACTTAGTTATCACTATAACTTAATCATTTTAGGGACCTAATAATTTTTGAGAATTTTATTAAAGGATAAAAGAGAAGAAATTAACCAGCCAATTTCAATCCTCCCACTGACTTCACCAAGTCAGATTAAAAAAGATTTAATTAAAGCCGACATTAGGAGCACCTAAATCAATCACACTGATTTACCTAATGACATGGGTGAGCCCTAATCACCAAGTGATCTAATCAAAATCTAACTCACCAGGTTGGCCAGGTAAGTGAGATCAGTGGTGGGGATATGCCATTAACTCATTAGAGATCGAACAATGCGAGTAGCTCGCACTTAAGAACCACCGGTCAAACTGCAAAACTTACCTTAGACACCAACCGGTTCATTAGTTTTAATTTGATCAACTTAGTAAATTGGGTTCCATCACGTAGCCATGAATTAAGTCCATCTTGGTCTAGTTAAAGGCATGGACCCATTCAACTACAACTATTGGAGTTGAGTCTAGAGTGTCCTTGACCTAATCTAATTCAACTTTTGATTAGATTTGACTACTTACTTTAATTTAGTCTATTTCTTTAAGCTAACCTTAGGTCTAACCCAATTATGGACCTAATCCATCTAACCCATTGACCCACAAGTTTATACAATTGTCTTAGGTCTTAATTCATAATTCTAGACCAACTTGACAACACTTAATTCTTTTAATTAAGTATTTGGGCTGATGGGTCAGGGTTTGATATTTTGAAAATAATTTTCAAATTTGAAAAGTTTTATTTTCTGTTCATCAAATATGTTGACTCATTTCACAAACAGATCAGCACATTTCATAAACAGCAATCTTATTGCTAATTACATAATAGAAAATACTCAATCAAAATAAATCATGAATATTCTTTTAGATCTAATCTAATACATTCATGATAAATTTTATAATTGAATCTTTATAATTAAATCCTTTCGCTGCTTCATCTACATGGGATATAATTACAGCGGCACCCCTACCGCCATAGGAGAACCCCATTGAATGGGAGGAGAGGGCCTTTAAACCCTACTTTTCTCCTATGACCGGACGACCATAGCAACCAACCCAATTAGACTACTTGCTACTTGGATCAAGTATATCTATATATACCAATTTCAAATTTTAAATTTCAAATTTTAAATTTTAAATTTTGAATTTTAAATTTCAAATAAATTTCAAATTTCAAATTTCAAATTTCAAAATTTTGAATTTTAAATTTTGAATTTTAAAATTTGAATTTCAAATTTGAAATTTTAAATAAATTTAAAATTTAAAATTTTGAATTTTAAATTTTTGAATTTTGAATTTTGAATTTTGAATTTTAAATTTTAAATTTCAAAATTCAAATTTTAAATTTTAAATTTCAAATTTTTGAATTTTAAATTTCGAACAAATTTCAAAATTCAAATTTTAAGTTTTAAATTTTAAATTTAAACTTTTAGATTACAACTTAATCTACGCATGCAAATCTATATATCATATTTTAGAACCCTCTCTGATACCATTTGAAGTGAATTTTAGTGCAGGGGTAAAACGATAATTTTAAAGTTTTTTAAAATCACTATTTTACAGCAAAAATTATTAATTAATCTAATTAATTAACATATATTTATCCTACACTAGGATCTAAATATGATATATAGCATGCATATATTTAAATTTGAAATTCAAACTTCTACAGTAAATAATTTACTATTATGTGTTCAGAACACATTACCTTTGTGTGGATAGTCGATCGTCGTAATCTGATCACTGTCAAGAGGGGCTGATCATCATAATATAGTTACACAGTGTGTCTGGCCTCTACGAATCATCCATACGAAGCTCCTGGTCTGATCGGCTCCTCACGAATGCTAGTTCGTGACTGCACCTTTTTGAAAATCGATGTTGATCGAACTCCTTCGATCGATATTTGCTGACTCCTCGGATACTTTAGATTATTAGTAAAGATGGTAGAGAGGTTAATGATGCTCTCTCTAAAGTTTGGTGGGCTCACGACACTCGTTGCTCACGTTCTCACTTCCTGAACCCTAAGCCAAAACCTTAGGGTACACTTCGAAGAAACTAGCGCCCACTTGTTTCTTTCTTTTCTCTTCTTTTCTTTTTTTTTCTTATGCAAGAAATCTCTCTCACACCACCCTTTTTTCTCAGATATTCTGTGCACATGCCCTCTCTTATCTCCTTTTTAAAATGATGCAAGACCGCATCTTTGCAGTATTTTTACCGCGTGAGAGGATAAAGATAAGTGGTTGCTCATTTAAATTCAAATACCAATCAACTCATTCCTATCCACTCTACGCATAAGATGAGAGGGGCATGAGCTCTCTTGTGGGTGGAGAGTTTACACAAGAAACTCTTTCTCGTGTAAAGAAAATGACGCACAAAAGGATAAGGACATGGCGCATGGGATTAGTTATCCATTTAAATTCAAACACCCTTTGAATTTGAATGGCTAACAAATGATTTTCATCCAAATAATTGGCACACAAGTGTGGGTGTGGGAAGGCCTTTGCATTGGAGAAAATTCATGATAAGTTATTTCTCGTGAATTCAAATGGGCGCAGAAGAAGTGAGGTGGCGTAGGGAGTTGATGTCAAGGTGGTTTCTAATTTTAAATCAACCTAATTGAACCAACTTAATTAAAATAAGTTAGATCCAATTAGACTAATTTAAATCTAATAAAATTAGGCTTAATTAGGCTCAATAAAATCCTAATCAAATCAAAAATTGACTAGGCCCAACTCTTGATCAAATTAGGGACCAAACCACTTCGACGATTAGGTCAACACTTAACCTAATCGGGTCAAACCCAACTGAATCCAATTCAATTGGACTTGATTCAAAAATAATTATTCAATCAAATTGAATTAATTAGTGATCAAATTATTAATTAAACCTCTCATAAATACTGAGTCCAAATCCGATGGGCAATCAGGTATCAAAGTCCATCGATATGAAACTTTGATCGAAGAGTCCCAAACCAGTGGGACTCTTGACCCCGGTACCCAAAATGTGTGGGACTCATAATCAAAAAATCTTGATTCTTGATCACAGAGTTTCAGACATATAGGACTCATAGTGTATGAGCATTAGGACTCTTCATCAGCTATCAGATCAGATAGGAACCTCTAATGTGTGTGACCCCGTTGGTTCGAACCTAAGCATGTAGCACAGGAACCAATTTCTGTACTAATCAAAGTGACCATCTAGCAATGGTACCCAACATCTAGATAGATCAAATAGTCACAATTGCAACATTCAGAATCTACGTGAATATGGTTACTGTATAATTCATCCCTTTTGATCTTTGTGTATAAGACAACTCGGGGTTAAACTGTCAACCCTGATTAGATCATCCGAATCATGCTCAATTCAAACAGTCCTGTGACTCCTCACTAGGACTACCCTGACCAAGTTTTTGCTAAATTGAAATATGACTGTACACAGCTCCTGAACTGGAGTAGTCAATCCCATCTTGACACATGCACCGACAAGTCAAGTACTTGACTACACCCAGCAGCCTTCCATCACTGAATTAGAAATTCAGATAGTTCAGTGCCTAAGTACAGTGAGTTGCTTGCAAATCACCGTGGTGGTCTCAGGTCGGAGGGACAGTTATACCCATATCCCATCAGAGTAAATCTTGATAGCAGAAATAGCTCTGGAGTCGGTCACGTTCAGTGCAGATGTATCCTTATATCTCATCTGTATGCCATACCAGTGTCTCCACACTCTTTGGTTAAGAGGACAACCAACCTATATGGCACATAACGACTTATGCTTGATAAACGTTATTGTCCTTGGTAACAACGTATCATTTGGTCGCGAATAGGTTTAAGGACCAAATGATAAATCTTCCTTTGTCGAGTCTAAATAGTCCTAAGGACTTCACCACAACACAGGAGTTCATTAGAAGATGAAACAATTTGTGATAAAAAATATCAAAATAATTTTTATTAATTTATAATTTATATACTAATACAAAAAAGAGCACAACCATCAACAGGCTGACGATTGGCTTTGGGACACTATTCCCAATACTTTGCCCAAGTCCTTTCTCCCCTTCCTTACTCATTTTTGGATGACAAAGCCTGCAGTGAACACCACGGCTTGTTGGGGTTGCTCCAGAACTTTGAGAAGGACCACCAGCTCCAAAAGGAGTTGGTGAATATTGTGGGAGGGTCTTCTTCTGGTCATCGACCCTTTAAGAAAGGAAAGAAGAACAAGAAGAAGAAGAACAAGAAGGTGCAGCTGCATGTTGGGACATTTGCAGAGGGTTAGACCAAGAGCGCAAGTCCGACCAGAGCCAGGCAGAGTGCTTATTTTGCAAGAAGCAGGGGCACTGAAAGAGGAACTGTCCTCTATACATTGCCTCCCTGGACCCGAATAGGCCGAAGAAGAAGCAAGGTAATTATATGATAACACCTTGCAACTTTTTCATTTGTGATACTACTGCCTGGGTATTGGATACCGAAAGCCCTTATCATATTTGTAATTCGATGCAGGATCTGCAGGTCAGTAGGAGATTTGATGAAGATGAGAGGTTCCTGAACGTTGGAGATGGAAGCAAAGTTTCAGTTCTTGTTTTAAGAATCATGAACCTTGTAATCAATTCTCGTAATGTAATTTTGAGTGAATGTCACTATTATCCAAATTTCTTATTAAATATTATTTCTGTAGGCCTTTTGGCCATGTACAGTTATGAATTTTTAATAAAAAGAAACGTTTACAATATCATTTTGAATGGTGTTACAATATTTGTTGGATAACTAAATAATGGAATTTACTTACTATCACAGACTGTTAATATGGTTCAAACCTCCGATAAATATCCTAGAATAGATAATATGTTAGAAGTCTACCTTTAGCACTGTAGGCTAGGTCATATCAATAAGAACAGGATAAATAGATTGGCTCAAGAAGGAATTCTTGAAGTTGGTGATTGTGAATCACTTCCAACCTGTGAGTCCTGTCTTCTTGGAAAGATGACCAAGTCACCTTTTACTGAAAAAGGTGAGCGAGCCAGTGAACTCTTGGGTCTGGTACATTCTGATGTATGTGGACCCATGAGCTCAAGTGCAAGAGGTGGATATTTCTACTTCATAACCTTCACAGATGACCTATCGAGGTGTGGGTATGTCTACTTAATTAAGCATAAGTCAGAGTCATTTGAAATATTCAAACTATTTTAAAATGAGGTAGAAAAATAAACTGGAAAGTGTATTAAAACTCTTCGATCTGATCGAGAAGGTGAATACCTGTCCAATGAGTTTCTGACATATCTTGGAGAGAATGGGATTCTCTCTCAGTGGACTCCTCCTGGAACACCACAGCATAATGGTGTATCCGAAAGGAAGAATCGGACCTTGTTGGACATGGTTTGATCCATGATGAGGTTTGCTTATCTATCGATCTCCCTCTGGGGATATGCGCTCGAATCGGCTTGTTACCTTCTAAATAGGGTTCCGAGTAAGTCTGTAACCAAAACATCATATGAGATATGGATAGGATGTAAGCCAGTACTTTCGCACTTTAGGATTTGGGGGTGTCCGGCTTATGTTAAACATTTAATTAGGAACAAGCTTGGACCTAGGTCTGACAAGTGTTATTTCATAGGGTATCCAAAAGAGACCAAAAGGTATTATTTCTACCTAGCTGATGAGCAAAAGGTGTTTGTCAGTCTTAAGGCAATCATTTTAGAAAAGAAGTTCCTTGGTGAAGGGACTGTTGCCTCTAAGGTCGAACTTGAGGAAGTTCGGCAGGTAAAAAAATCAACACAAGTAGCTGAACCTGAATCGGATTTGGTTAGATCAGATCCGGAGCCCATTGTTCCTGCACCCTTAAGGCGATCTGGTAGAGTACTACGTCAATCGGACAGATACTATGGTTTCTTGATCAGGGATGGCGATCCTGTCGAACTTGATGAAAATGATGAGGATCCGATCACCTACATGGATGCAATGCAGAGACCTAACTCTGAGAAATGGCAAGAGGCCATGAAATCTGAAATGGAGTCTATGAAGGTCAACGATGTGTGGACATTGGTTGACCCACCCGAAAGAGTAAAACCCATAGGGTGTAAGTGGGTCTTCAAGAAAAAGAGGGGCGTAGATGGAAAGGTGGAAACCTATAAAGCCCATCTGGTTGCCAAGGGATATCGTCAACGTTATGGTATAGACTATGACGAGACATTTTCTCCAATGGCAATGCTCAAATCCATTCAGATTATGCTTGCGATAGCTGCCTATCTGGACTATGAAATTTGGCAAATGGATGTGAAAATAACTTTCCTAAATGGAGAGCTGGACGAAGAGGTGTATATGATACAACCTGAAGGGTTCACATCCACAGATGAGTCTAAGGTGTGCAGGCTACAGAGGTCTATTTATGGACTTAAGCAGGCATCCCAAAGTTGGAACATACATTTTGATAGGATGATAAAGACGTATGGCTTCGTTATGAATGGAGAAGAGCCTTGCATTTATAAGTGGGCTAATGGTCCAGTAGTAGTATTTCTTGTATTGTATGTGGATGACATTCTCTTAATTGGGAATGATGTCCCTGCATTACAGGGAATAAAGATTTGGCTGTCATCACAGTTCTCTATAAAGGATTTGGGAGAAGCTTCCTACATCCTAGGAATGAAGATCTATAGGGATAGATCTAAAAGGTTGCTTGGCTTATCCCAATCCACGTATATTGATACTATACTGAAGAGGTTCAGCATGGAGAATTTCAAGAAAGGCTATCAACCGATAGGCCATGGAATTTCTCTCTTGAAGAGGGATTGTCCGACAACACCTTAAGAGAGAGAGCATATGGGTAGAATTTCATATGCTTCAACAGTGGGATCTATCATGTACGCCATGATATGTACACGACCAGATGTGGCATACTCACTAGGGATAGTGAATAGATACCAATCTGATCCAAGGAAGAATCACTGGAAGGTTGTTAAAACCATCCTGAAGTATTTAAGAAATACTAAGGACCAGTGGCTTGTTTATGGTGAATCGGACTTGAGACTTATAGGGTTTATAGACTCTAATTTCCAGTCTGATCATGATGACAGCAAGAGTGTGTCAGGATTTATTTTTACCCTTAATGGTGGGGCTGTCTGCTGGAAGAGTTCCAAGCAGCACACTGTGGCTGATTCAGTTTGTGAGGCAGAGTATGTCGCTACATTAGATGCTGCCAAAGAAGCGGTGTGGCTAAGAAAATTCATCATCGAGCTCAGAGTAGCACCCTCCCTTGTTGGTCCAGTTCTGCTCTACTGTGATAGCTCTGGAGCCATTGCTCAGGTGAAGGAATCGAAGGAACACTAGCGGACGAAGCATATTCTGTGCTGCTAAAATCTCATCCAAGAAATCATGGATCGAGGTGACGTCGACCTTCAGAAGATTGATGGGAATGAGAACCTAACTGACCCATTCACTAAAACTATTGCAGTGAAAGAGTTTGACGACTTCAAGTCAAAGATGGGTATTAGATACTGCACCGATTGGCTTTAGGCTAAGTGGGAGATTGTTGGGAATAGTGTCCCAAAGCCAATCGTCAGCCTGTTGACGGTTGTGCTCATTCTTGTATTAGTATATAAATTATAAATAAATAAAAGTTATTTTGGCACTTTTATCACAAATTGTTTCATCTTCTAATGAACTCCTGTGTTGTGGTGAAGTCCTTAGGACTATTTAGACTCGACAAAGAAGGATTTGTTGTTTAGTCCTTAAACCTGTTCATGACCAAATGATATGTTGTTAACCAAGGACAATAATGTTTATCAAGCATAGGTCATTATGTGCCATATGGGTTGGTTGTCCTCTTAACCAAGAAGTGTGGAGACACTGGTATGGCATACAAGTGAGATGTAAGGGTACATCTGTACTGAACATGACCAACTCCAGAGCTATTTCTGCTGTCAAAATTTACTCTGATGGGATATGGGTATAACTGTCCCTCTGACCTGAGACCGCCACGGTGACTTGCAAGCAACTCACTGCACTTAGGCACTGGACTACCTGAATTTCTAATTCAGTGACGGAAGGCTGCTGGGTGTAGTCAAGTACTTGACTTGTCGGTGCGTGTGTCAAGATGGGATGGACCACTCCAATTCAGGAGCTGTGTATAGTCGTATTTCAATTTAGCAAAACTTTGGCCAAGGTAGTCCTAGTGAGGAGTCACAGGACTGTTTGAATTGAGCACGATTCGGATGATCTAATCAGGGTTGACAGTTTAACCCTGAGTCGTCCTATACACAGGGGTCAAAAGGGATGAATTATACAGTAACCATATTCACGTAGGTTCTGAGTGTTGCGATTGTGACTATTCGACCTATCCGAATATCGAGTACCATTGCTAGATGGTCACTTCGATTAGTATAGGAATTGGTTCCTGTGCTACTGGCTTAGGTTCGAACCTACGGGGTCACACACATTAGAGGTTCCTATTTGATCTGATGGTTGGTGAAGAGTCCTAATGCTCGTGGACTTTGAGTCCTACATGTCTGAAACTCTGTGATCGAAAATCAAGATTCTCTAATCACAAGTTACACACATTTTGGGTACCGGGGTCAAGAGTCCCACTAGTTTGGGACTTTTTGATCAGGGTTTCATATCGATAGACTCTGATGCCCGATTGCCCATCAGATTTGGACTCAATATTTATGAGAGGTTTAATTAATGATTTGATCACTAATTAACTCAATTTGATTGAGTAATTATTTTTGGATCAAGTCCAATTGAATTGGATTCAGTTGGGTTTGACCCGATTATGTTAAGTGTCAACCTAATCGCTAAGGTGTTTTGGTCCTTGATCTGATCAGAGGTTGGGCTTAGTCAATTTTTGATTTGATTAGGATTTTATTAAACCTAACTAAGCTTAATTAAGTTAGGTTTAATTTAGTCTAATTGTGTCTAACCTATTTTAAATAAGGTTGGTTCAATTGGAGTTCAAACCACCTTAACTAATCTCTCTGCGCCACCTTACTTCTCATGCGCCCATTTGAATTCACGAGAAACAACTTCTCATGAATTTTCTCCCATGCAGAAGCCTTCCCATGCCCTCTCTTGTGTGCCATTTATCTGGATAAAAATGGTTGGTTGGCCATTCAAATTCAAATGAAGTTTGAATTTGAATGGGGCAACCAACTCCATGCGCCAACTTGTCTTATCCATCTTGTGCGCCACTTATTATACACGAGAAAGAGTTTCTCGTGTAAACTCTCCATGCACAAGAGAGACCACGCCCTTCTCTTCTCATGCCAAGAGTGGATAAGGATGGGTTGTTTTTCATTTGAATTCAAATTCGATTTGAATTCAAATGAGCAACCACTTATCTTTATCCTCTCACACGGATAAGACACGTCTTGCACTGTTTTAAAAGAGAAGAGAAAGTGGAGAATGCGTGTAATTTTTTGAGATAGAATAGTGGATGTGAGGAAGCCTTGTGTGTGAGTTTGAAGTTCAAAAACTTTTGAGAGAAAAGAAAAGAAAAGAAACAAAAAGCGAGCACAGGATTTTCAGAGAGACCCTAGGGTTTCAGCCTGGGGTTCGGAAAGTGAGTAAGTGAGCTTCGAGTGTTGTGAGCCCACCAAACTTTAGGGAGAGCATCATCAACCTCTCAAGTGTATCTGCTAATGATCCAGAGCATCCAAAAAGTCGACAGATCAAGATCGACAGAGTTCGATCAACATCGGCCATCAAAAGGGTCCAGCCACGAACTAGCATTCGTGAGGAGCCGATCAGACCGGGAGCTTCGTGTGGATGATTCGCAGAGGTCAAACACACTGTGTGGCTATATTACGATAATCAGACCCTCTCGATGGTGATCAGATTATGGCAATCGACTACCCACACAAAGATAATGTGTTCTGAAAACATAACAGTAAAAATATTTATTGTAGAAGTTTGAATTTCAAATTTAAATGCATGCTATGTATATATCATATTTAGATCCTTGTGTAGAGTTTATACATGTTAATTAATTAGATTAATTAATAATTTTTACTATAAAATAGTAATTTTGAAAAAATTTTAAAATTATCATTTTACCCCTGCACTAAAATTCACATCACTTTTAAGTATCCACTCACTATCCTAGTGAGTATACCATATCCGATCTTATACATGATGTACATGATAGAACAAATTCTACTCATAAATACTCAATGTATGTTGAACTAAAAAAACTCAAGCAGCCTCTTAGATCTATCTCTATAGATCTTCATCACTAGGATGAGAGATACTTTTTTCAAAGTCCTTTATCGAGAATAATAATAATAGTAAAATTTTTATTTTCTGTAATGTAAAGAATATCATTTTTGATTAAAAAAATTTTATTCACATACAGGATAAAAAATATGCTCATAGAACTATTAACCCATTTGTATTTACAGGGTTCTTCTTCATTCTCAACGAAGCTATACATTTTGATCACTTATCAAAATACACGTTTCAACTCTAAAATATTTAGCATTGCCATAAGAGAAAATATCTTGTTATAGTCAATACCATAATATTGACAATATCCTTAGGCAACTAGACGAGCTTTTTAGGTCTCCACCTTCTTATCTGCGCTACTCTGATCCTATTGGAGATCCATTTGCACTCTATAGATTTTATCCCTTTGAGTGGATCAATGAGTGTCCATACACCATTGACCTTTATGGACTCCATTTTGGACCTATAGCTCCAAGCCATTATTTGGAGTCAAATCTCTGCATGGCATTCATATAGGTGATCAGATCTTTGCTGTTCTCATCGAGTTTAATAGGATCACGTCTTGGATCTAGATATCGAAGTGTCTATCCGATGGATATAGTACTTTACTGGATCTCCTTCATGGTATCTTTACAATGGGTTTCAGGTTTGATCTAATTAAATCTGATTCTATGGGTTCACTAGATTGTGTCGGTTCTTTTATCTGTTGAACTTCATAAGTTTCACATTAAAAGCATCAATACCTTCACCAAGGTACTCTTTTTCTAAAAGGAATGTCGAACAACTTTTGCTCTTTAGCATGGTAGAAGTTATATCTCCTAGATTCTTTGAGATATCGTACAAAATAATATATGTATAGGATCAAGATCCAAGCTAATCTATCTGCAAATACTTGATATAAAACAAATACTCCCAAATCCCAAGGTAGGAAAGTATCGGCTTATGCCTAGTCCATATCTCATATGGAGTCCTTGCAACTGATTAATTTGGAATCTAGTTTAGAACATAACAAGCAGTCTTAAGAGCATAACCCTAAAAAGAGACTGGCAGATTTATAAAATCCATCATGGATCGAACTGTCTAATAAAATTGATTTCAATAAGAGATCGAATCCTATTCTCTTCTAGATATGTCAAAAATTCATTGAAAAAGGCATTCTTCTCTTTGATCAGACCAAAAGACTTCAATACTCTTCCAATTCATTTCTCCACCTTATTATGGAATTATTTGAATATTTTAAATAATCCAAATTTATAGCAAACATGTTCATAGATCCAATTTATTTGTATATATCAGATTAGAATATCATTGACTCGTTCATCTTTTCTAGCAAAAGATGACTTGGTCATCTTACTAAAGAGATAGGATTAACAGCTTGACAATGATTCTCAATCATTAATTTCAAGAATTATCTCCTGTTAATCTTATTTTTATATATATAATTGAGCCTAAATTGCTAAAGGTAGATTTTCATGACATCATCTACATTAGGAAGTTTGTTTGATTGTGTACAATACACTAACAGGTTGTGACTATTCATAAATATCATTTTTCAGTTGTCCATATGATTTTGACATCATTTATAATGATATCACCAAAATCATTAGACAATAGTGACAATCACTAAAATGATATTATTAGAATTAAAAAAAGGCTCGATGATTCTTAAAATCAAGATTGGAACATAACTTTCAACTCCAATGTTCAGAAATCTCTTGCTATTTTCAAACTTTCTACTAACCTTACAATAATTTGTATAAACTTCTGATATCCAATACCCAGGTAGTTGTATTACAGATAGAGAAATCATAAGGTATTATCATATAAGTATTTTGTTCAGCAACCCTTTACTGATTTTTCTTCCTTAGCTTGTTCGAGTCAAGAGACTCTGCTAGACCAGATTAACCTTAGACTCTTTTGTCAGTTCAGACTCATTAACCTAAGCATGACTTTTTTGTACCTTTTTTTTTCTTTCTTTTCTTAAAGATTTATTATCCCACTGAAGACATATCTTTATAGGTGCAAAAGAACTCCTTCAATATTTAAAGAATTTTCTCTCATTGAGCATCATCAAATTTACAACTAAATTCATATTTTTCACTGATCTCAAAAATACCACATGGTGATTTGATCATGTGGCCACTTCTAATAAATGCCTTTGATCTCATCACATGTGTTGGATGTGAAAACTTTAGGTGCTAGATCCATAATCATATTTAGGATCCATTCATGCTCTAGAACTATTTACAACTTTTGATACCAATTATCGAAGTTGAGTCCTATAAATCAGTCACTGTCAAACAGTGAATGAAGCAACGGACATCTAGCCATAACTAAAAGAAAAACATAAGACCTCTATGTTTATGAATTGATTAAGCCTAAAGACTTAAACTTTAGTCTAAAGGTTCTCTCACTATTTTAGTCAAATTGATAGCCTTTACCTCCAATTTGAGGAATTACCTTAATTTTTTAGTGGGTACTAGAATCCACACAGATTGCATACAAGCCCGAGGATGGCTCGATCAATCTATATGCATCTATGGGTAGGTTCTCAATCAATTATTTCTTCAAATAATTTTTAGTAATTAATTTTATCTCAGATTTTATTTCAGTAGGTGATGGGCCTCCACTAAAAATTTTGATTAGATCAAACCATTAACATAAACCTACTCAGTATTTCTAACTAATGAATGATCAAGTCCAAGGATGGCTCGGTTAACCCAACTATCATCAAATAGTATAACAGAGTCATCATATGATGAATGATAATTCCATCATTCAGAGAGAACACCAGACGGATAGCACCTGTAATGTCAACCAAAAATAATGGACCCATTATCATTCACCTTAAAGGGAGGCTATGATCTAGTTATCTCCATAACTAGCTCATTTTATAGATCTAATAATTTAGAAGATTTAAGAATCAGTTTAGAGAAGAGATGAAAAGAGATCAACTAGTAAACTACAATCCTCCCACTGACTTCACCAAGTCATTGAATTGAATTAAGGTCATGCTGGTTGAACTGGCACGTAGATTAGTTATACTGATCAACTTTAATGACATGGGTCAACTCGAATCACTCAGTGATCTAATCAAGATATAATTCATCAAATTGGCCAGGTAAGTGAGATCGATGGAAGGGTCTGCTAAGTTTGCCTTAGACACCATCTAAATGATCAGATAAGTCGTTCCCAATTAAAAACCATCAATCGAAATGCTAAACTTATCTTAGATATCAATTGGTTAATTGATTTTGATTTGACCAACCTAATGATTCAGATTCAACCACTGAGCCATAATCAATATCCATTTGGTCTAATCAAAGATATAGACTTGACCATCTGCAACTATTATATTGGTTCTAGAAAAATTTTGATTTTAATCTAATTTAATATTTGATTAGATTTAATCAATTTCTATGGTTAGTCCATTAACTCTTTGATTCTAACCTTAGGTCTAACCCAATTAAGAGGACTTGATTTGAGCTAACTCATGCTCCATGTTTTATGCAATGTTATTAGATCTCAAATCACAATTCTAGAATTAATCAACTCAACACTTAATTCTCAATTAAATTTTGCATCAACATGATTAAGATTTTGAAAATAATTTTCACATGTAAATCATAAAATATTTTAGATTAAATCTAAATATTTTTATGATTTTAAATCAAAATAATTTTGATTAAATAAGATTAGATGTAACTAACTTCTTCGTAACTTGCATCACATACAAGAATACCTAGAGTTTCAAGATCAAAGATTTTGTAAGAAAATAAGTTCTTCCTTTCACGTTCTTCTTTATGGAATCTAATCACATGGCATCCCTGCATGTCATAAGAGCAGTCCATCGAATGGAAAGAGAGGACCTTTAAATTTTTCTTGCTCCTATGACTGGATAGCCTGGTGATCAACCTAATCCAAGTACTTGCTAATCGGATCATCTAATTTAATCACATATCATATATGCTTGAATTTAGATCTATTCTAAATTATATCAGATCTAGTTACAATCTTTGATCATATTTAAATCAGATCATAAATATCACATGTATAATATAAAATCAAATTTTATCAATGATCAGCTCAAACTAGGATAATTTTTTCACTGTAAGAGATAAAGCTTATAGCAAGACAACCTTATGTCAGTTTGTGTGATCAATCATTAATTAAATTTAAATTAAAATATCATATATCAGATCTAAATCAAATTAAAATTTAGATTTAATATGTATATAAATTATGTCATATAGAACTTAGGCAATGATACCACTGTTGGGATGCATAGGCAATTTCATTCATGTATTTTAAATTTTTTTCGAAAAATTATAGCGAAAGATAACTAGATTAATCAAATTAATATAACATGCTTATGATCTAATTATCAAATTAATCTACTCTAGGATCTATGACATATTATATTGCATATAAAATCTGAAATAACCAGAAAATAAAATCAGCATGCATGCATATGAGCAGTAGATCACATCTACTTCTAATATGAGTTTAGAATTTCGTACCTAATCATGGGTCAACGATCTCTACTACTGAGAGACATGATGGAGAGGATCCTTACTGATTGCTCATAGCCATACATGCATCTGGCTACTACAAAAAATCCACTCGAAGTCCTGATCTGATCGATCTTTTCGGGAGTGCTAGCTCGCATGAAGACCTTCTTCTTGGCCGATCTAGATCCTTTCTTCAAATCTCTAGAATCTTTTTAGAAATTGAAGATGAACTTCTAAAGGAGATAAAGAGGTAGAAGAATGATAGAGAAGAAAATATTTTTTTTCTAATTTATTTTCTCCTTCCAAACCCTTAGAACCAAAAATTTGAAATTCAAATTTTTGCGCACACCTCAAGAGAGAGGACCCTCCTCTCTATTTCTCACACTGTGAACCATGCCCAAACTTTTATGATATGAAGAGCTCTCTTTTGATACCTTGCACATATAAAGCAAAACATAAAAATCCCTTTTATAGGCATGTAAGGAGATAGGGTGAAGAGTCCTAATGATCTTGGACTCTTACAGGATTCCACCTCCCTTCATAATTCTATATCAAAAAATATATCAAAAAAATATAGGATTCCTCTTCTCATATTTTTTTATAATAAAAAAGTTCTCTAGTTGATCTCTCATAAAAAATATTCTCAAAATGTCACACATATAAGTAGAAAAAAATTTATTGGTGTGAAGAGGTTGATCTGGATGAGAATAGATTCTCCTGATAAGGAATATTTTGAAATCTAATTTCAGAACCTTCATTTTATTAAAATTAAATCAGATTTGGATGTGAGATAAATAAGAGAAAGAACTCATTGGTGTGAAAAAAATCTAACATAAAACAATTTTGTGTGTGGAGATACGTGGCGTGCAATCTAGGTTGGCACAGGGAGAAGAGTCCTATTTCAATAAAGACTCTAAGTTTCCTTGTTTGAATCTAAACCAAATCACATCTGGTTTAGCCCAAATAAAATATATAAAATTTAATCTAATTAGATTTATAAATTTTTAATTAAATTTTAATTAAATTAGAAATTGATTGAACCAAAATTTTGATCAAATCAGAGATAATTCTTTCTTAGCAATTAGATCATCTCATAACCTAATCGGATCAAATCTAATTGAATCTAATTCAATTAGATTTTATTTAATTTTTTTTACTCAATTAAATTGAGCTAACTAGCAATCTAATTATTAATTAATCATTCATTAATTTACTAACACTTGATGAATTAATTTATTATAACTTTTGCATAAGATTAATCATCAATCGAATTGATGATTAAGCCCTTGAATGATTCTCAATCGTTGATCAGCCACATGATCAGTCAGAAACTTTTTTTGAGTATGACCCCATAAGTTTGAACTTAAGTCGGTAGCATATAAATACCTTTCTGAATCAATTCGATGTAACCATCTAGCAATGATGACCCGACATCTGGATAGGTCGAATAAAGGCGAAGCAACATTCAAGAACCTATTGACGTATGGTTACCATATAATTCATCTCTTTGACCCTAAGATTTAACTATCAATCCCAAATAAGTCATCCATATTATATTTCAATCCTTTTCAAATCCATCACATGGATTATCCAGGCCCAGATTTTGCTAAATTGAAATACACTGATGCATATCTCCTACTAATTCGGATGGGTCAATCCCATCTTGACTCACACACCGACTTGACAAGTACTTGACTATACCCAAAAATTTTTTATCACTGAATTAAAAACTCAGTTAGTCTGACACCAAAGTATAGTGAGTTACTTGAAAGTCACTGTGGTGATCTCAGATTGGGGAGATACTTATATCCATACCCTTCGTGAGCTACCCTTGACAGCAGAGTACTCCGTAGTTAGTCATGTTCAGTGATGATGTACTCTTATATCTCACCTGCATGCCATACCAGTATCTCTATACCATTTGGTTATGAGGACAACCAACGCATATGGCACACAATGATCTATACTTGATATCGCTATCATCTTAGTAATAGTTGTTGCTCCTTGAATTGATTTTAATGATTACAAAATATTTGAGGGGATTGCTAATAATTTTGACTTGAAAAAAGATTTATTATATTTCAGGGGTAAAATCATAATTTTATCAAGTTCTGATTTGAAAGTCTCAAGAGCAAGAATAGAAGATTTATAATCTATTAGAGGTAATTTTAATATTTTTGAATATATATTTTAAAAAAAAATCATGTTTATATATTTGAGTCAACCCCATGAGTCGACTCATGTCAAAAGGGACTAAACAGTATGCTAAATTTTTTAGCTGGCACACCTTGTGAGTCAACCCCATGAGTCGACCCCTATGCATGAGTCGACCCTATGAGTCGACCTCTACTGCTGTGTAGGCCAAATTTATGGAACAGTCATTTTCTATTCTGTGCCACAGAAGTCAACCCCATGAGTTGACTCATATGCATAAGTCGACCCTATGAGTCGACCCCTGTGATGAAAAAACTCTACAACGGTTAATTTTTAGCTCATTTTGGTTGTATTTAATGCCCATTTAATATGCTCTAACAGCTCTATTTCAGTCCAAATTACTCTCCACTATCATTTGAAGTTATAAAAGGCACTTAAAGGAGGGAATCAATAAGGTTTTGAAAAGATTCTTCAAGCATTCAATTTAGCCCTAAGAAAAGAGCCCTCTTGAAGTTAAAGAAGCTTTTATTTTAAGTTTACCAACCCCTCAAGAGCTCATTCAAGTCTTTAACTACCTTGAGAAAAATCAAAAGAGCTTCCTTCTTATTGTGTAAAGTATATTTAAAGATTTATTTGCTCATTAAAGGAGCTATATTTATATTTTCGTGTGATTAACTGCTATACTCTATTTTGAGTTGATATTTTTATTTTGAAAGGATTTCAAAATGTGGAAAGGTTGATCTGAACCTTGAATCGGATTGTATTAGATTAGTTTGTACCCAAAAAATAAGTATTCTAGCTTGAAATAGCTAGAGTCAGAGGTTCCAATGTTATATTCGGGTTGAATACGGATTAGTAGATTTGAATTCTCAAGTACGAGCTTGGGGAGTGGATGTAGGTACAAGGTTGGCATCGAACCATTATAAATTTTTTTATTTATAGTGTGCTTACTTGCTCTCCTTTTAGGTATCCTTATCTTCTTGCATTCTTGCATCCAACTTCTACACCTTACATAAATTTTACTCTCCATATTTATCCTGCTCATTGCTAAATAATCCTCATAGTTGTGAGTTAATTTTAAATTTTTAAAAATCTAATTCACCCTCCCTCTTGGATTGCATAACTAGGCAACAAGTGGTATCAAAACTCGGTGCTCTAGCCTACTTTGATTTAACCATCAAAGAGCTAAAGATCTATGGCAACTCAAGTTAGTGCTTCATTAGCCGAGGGGCAGTCCACAAACCGACCTTCACTTTTCAATGAGTTAAACTATACCTATTGAAAAGCTCGAATAAAAATCTTTATTCAAGCACTTGACTATGATATGTGGAGTATCATAGTTAATGGACCACACACGCCTACTAAAATAGTTGATGGTGTGAAATCAACCAAACTCGAAAAAGAATGGGATGAGGTTGATAAGAAAATGGCTTAACTAAATGCTAAAGCCATGAATATTTCGTACTGTACTCTTGATGCTAATGAATTCAATCGTATTTTAACATGCATGTCAGCTAAGAAAATATGGGATAGACTAGAAGTAACTCATGAAGGAACTAATCAAGTAAAGAAATCAAAAATTAACATGCTTGTGCATAAATATGAACTCTTTAAAATGAAGCATGATGAATCTAAACTAAAATATTTACTCATTTTACTGATATTATTAATGATCTAAAAAATCTTGATAAGTCTTATTCTAATTATGATCTCGTAAAAAAGATTCTTAGATCTTTACCAAAGACTTGTGAGGCCAAAGTGACCGCAACCCAAGAAGCCAAAGATTTGAACATCCTACCCTTGGAGGAGCTTCTAGGATCACTGATGACATATGAGCTGAGCATGAAACAACATCAAGAAGAAGTCAAAAAGAAAAGGACAATTATCCTCAAATCCATGGCCCAACTTGATGAGAAAACTGATGATACAGGAAATGAAGAGCAAGATGAAGAAATGGCCCTCATTACTAGAAGGTTTAAGAAATTTTTGAAGAAAAAGAGACAAAGAATGAGGAAGAGGCCACCTACAAAAGGAGAACATAGCAAAGAAAAAGATAAAGAGCAATCTCTTTTTTATTATGAATGTAAGAAATTGAGATACTTTAAATCTGAATGCCTACAACTGAAGAAGGGTCTCAAGAAGTATAAGAAGAAGGCCATGATGGCTACATGGAGCAAAAGTGATGAGTCTAGCTCCGAAGAAGAAGATTCAAATGAACAAACCAACTTGTGCCTTATGGTATATGAAAATGAGGTAAATACTGAAACTCCTATTGACTTTACCTTTGAAAAATTTTATGAAGCATTTTATGATTTAATTGATGAACTAAAGAAGCTAGGGGTAAAGAACAAAGAATTAAAATCAAAGAATCAATCTTTACTAAAAGAAAATGAGAGTATTTCAAATGAATAATTAATCCTATCTCAAGAAAATCTAAACTTAAAGAATGAGATAGCCAAGTTAAAACTAATGGTTGAGAAGTTCACTTTAAGTTCAAATAAACTTCATATGATACTTGACAATCAAAAAGCCATTTATGATAAAGCCGATCTTGGATATAACCCTCTAAAGAAACAAAAACTTCTGAAAAATATCTTTCTAAACTCATCATGCAATAAATTTTTAAATATGACTTGCTTTAAATATGGTAGAGTATAACACAAATCCTATTCATATTTTTTTAACAAATCTAAAAATTTTAATGTAAAGAAAATATGGATTTCAAAAGGAACCATTATGACTAATCAAAAAGGACCCAAGAAAATTTGGATACCTAAAGTCAAAACTTGATTCTTGTGTGTAGGTATGTTTTGCATTCCAAGAAACAAATCAGAGATAGTATCTTGATAGTGGGTGCTCAAGACACATGACTGGTGATAAATTTCAATTCATCACACTTGATGTTAAAAATGGAGGGATGGTCACCTTTGGAGACAATGACAAAGGAAAGATCATCGGTATAGGTAACATTGGTATCACTCCCTCCAAGTATATTGAAAATATTTTATTAGTAGATGGTTTAAAACATAATTTATTAAGCATCAGTTAATTTTATGATAAAGGATACAAAGTCAATTTTGAATCTTTAGTTTGCATTATAACTAGTCCTATTAATAAAGGCATTAAATTTGTTGGGCATAGACATGGTAATGTTTATATGGTAGATTTGAATGATCTTTTCAAAATAAACATGCAATGCCTAGTAGCCTTGAATGCCAAGATTAATGAGACTAGTTGGCTTTGGCATCGTAGACTTGCATATATTAGCATGCATTTTCTTTCAAAATTTATTAAAAAAGAATTGGTTACTGGTTTACCCAAATTGAATTTTGAAAAGGATAGAATTTGTGATGCATGCCAACTGGGTAAACAAACAAGAGTCTCTTTCAAATCTAAAAATATTGTTTTAACTTCTAGACCACTAGAACTATTACACATGAATTTATTTGGACCCAGTAAAACTACTAGTCTAGATGAAAAATGATATGGTTTTATAATTATTGATGATTTTTTTCATTTTACATGGGTCTTCTTTTTGGCACATAAGGATAAAAATTTTCATGTTTTCTCCAAATTTTATCGAAAAATCATGAATAAAAAAGATTTTTCAATTCAAAATATTCGAAGTGATCATAGAATCAAATTTAAAAATTAAGATTTTAAAAAGTTTTATGATGAAAAAGGTATTGATCATAACTTTTCAGCACCTAGGATATCCTAACTGTTGGGTATAAAATGTCCACAGCCGAGGTCTACAGCGGAATCGACTACATGACAACTCCGCCCGGACTCCTACGGGAGCCGGGCTCTGTCATCGATAATTTCAACAGCGAGCAGACTCTACCCGGGCTCCTGCGGGAGCCGAGCTTCATCCTCGACTCCAATAGCTGCAAGCAGACTTCGTCCGGACTCCTACGGGAGCCGGACTCCACCGACGACTTCAACAGCAGGTAGACTCCGCCCGGACTCCTACGGGAGCCAGGCTCCATCCTCAACTTCAACCGCTGGTAAGCCCTGTTCGGACTCCTACGGGATTCGGACTTCGCCTTCAACCCTGATTGCAGGAAGACTCCACCCGGACTCCTACGGGAGCCGGGCTTCATCCTCGACTCCAACGGCTGCAGACAGGCTTCGTCCGGACTCCTACGGGAGCCAGACTCCGCCGACGACTTCAACAGTAGGTAGACTCCGCCAGGACTCCTATGGGAGCCAGGCTCCATCCTCAACTTCAACCGCTGGGAAGCCCTGTCCGGACTCCTACGGGAGCCGGACTTCGCCTTTAACCTTGATTGCAGGAAGACTCCACCCGGACTCCTATGGGAGCCGGGCTTCGTCCTCGACTCCAACGACTGCAGACAGGCTTCGTCCGGACTCCTACGGGAGTCGGACTCCACCGACGACTTCAATAGCAGGTAGACTCCACCCGGACTCCTACGGGAGCCGGGCTCCGTCCTCAACTTCAACCACTGGTAAGCCCTGTCCGGACTCCTACGGGAGTCGGACTTTGCCTTTAACCTTGATTGCAGGAAGACTCCACCTGGTCTCCTACGGGAGCCGGGCTTCATCCTCGACTCCAACGGCTACAGACAGGCTTCGTCCGGACTCCTACGGGAGTCGGACTCCGCCGACGACTTCAACAGCAGGTAGACTCCGCCCAGACTCCTACGGGAGTCGGGCTCCGTCCTCAACTTCAACCACTGGTAAGCCCTGTCTGGACTCCTACGAGAGTCAGACTTCGCCTTTAACCTTGATTGTAGGAAGACTCCACCCAGACTCCTACGGGAGTCGGGCTTCGTCCTCGACTCCAACGGCTGCAGATAGGCTTCGTCCGGACTCCTACGGGAGCCGGACTCCGCCGACGACTTCAACAGCAGGTAGACTCCACCTGGACTCCTATGGGAGCCGGGCTCCGTCCTCAACTTCAACCGCTGTAAGCCCTGTCCGGACTCCTACGGGAGCCGGACTTCGCCTTTAACCTTGATTGCAGGAAGACTCCACCCGGACTCTTACGGGAGCCGGGCTTCGTCCTCAACTCCAACAGCTGCAAGCAGTATTCGTCCGGACTTCTACGGGAGCCGGACTCCGCCGGCAACATCAACCGTAAGCGAACTCCGCCCGGATTCCCACGGGAGCCGGGCTCCGTCCTCAACTTCAACCGCTGGTAAGCCCTGTCCGGACTCCTACGGGAGCCGGACTTCGCCTTTAACCTTGATTGCAGGAAGACTCCACCCGGACTCCTATGGGAGCCGGGCTTCATCCTCGACTCCAACGGCTGCAGACAGGCTTCGTCCGGACTCCTACGGGATTCAGACTCCGCCGACGACTTCAACAGCAGGTAGACTCCGCCCAGACTCCAACGGGAGCCAGGCTCCGTCCTCAACTTCAACCACTGGTAAGCCCTGTCCGGACTCCTACGGGAGCCGGACTTTGCCTTTAACCTTGATTGCAGGAAGACTCCACCCGGACTCCTATGGGAGCCGGGCTTCATCCTCGACTCCAACGGCTGCAGACAGGCTTCGTCCGGACTCCTACGGGAGCCGGACTCCACCAACGACTTCAACAGCAGGTAGACTCTACCCGGACTCCTACGGGAGTCGGACTCCATCCTCAACTTCAACCACCGGTAAGCCCTGTCCGGACTCCTACGGGAGCCGGACTTCGCCTTTAACCTTGATTGCAGGAAGACTCCACCCAGACTCCTACGGGAGCCGGGCTTCGTCCTCGACTCCAATGGCTGCAGACAGGCTTCGTCCGGACTCCTACGGGAGCCAGACTCCGCCGATGACTTCAACAGCAGGTAGACTCCACCCGGACTCCTACGGGAGCCGGGCTCCATCCTCAACTTCAACCGCTGGTAAGCCCTGTCCAGACTCCTACGGGAGCCGGACATCGCCTTTAACCTTGATTGCAGGAAGACTCCACCCGGACTCTTACGGGAGTCGAGCTTCGTCCTCAACTCCAACAGCTGCAAGCAGCCTTCGTCCGGACTCCTACGGGAGCCGGACTCCGCCGACAACGTCAACCGTAAGCGGACTCCGCCCGGACTCCCACGGGAGCTGGGCTCCATCCTCAACTCCAATCGCTGGTAAGCCCCCGTCCGGACTCCTACAGGAGCCGGACCTCTCCTTTGACTTTAATTGCAGGGAAACTCCGTCCAGACTCCTACGGGAGTCAGGCTTCATCCTCAACCCCGACGGCTACAGACAGACTGCGTCCGGACTCCGTCCGGACTCCTACGGGAGCCGGACTCCATCACCAATTTCAACAGCGAGCAGACTCCGCCCGGACTCCTATGGGAGCCGGGCTCCGTCCTCAACCTCAGCTGTCGGTAAGCCTTGTCCGGACTCCTACGGGAGCCAGACTTTGCATCTGATCTCGATTGCAGGGGATTCCACCCGGACTCTCACGGGAGCCGGACTCCACCCACGACCCCAACCGCGAGAAGGACTCTGCCCGGACCCCTATGGGGGCCAGACTCCGACCGCTGCCAAACTTCAGCCAGCAGATCAGCACTACCAGGCCACAATCACGGCCACGATCCTGCTCCACCTCCTGCGACGGGTTTCGTGCAGTTCCATCACTCCCTGACATGCCACAGTAACGGTCGCAACACTGCTCCACTCACTGCGGCAGACCCTACGCGACCCCATTATTCTCTGATAGGCTGTATCAACAGCCATGATTCTGCTCCACTCACTGCGGCAGACCCTACGCGACCCCATTATTCTCTGACAGGCTGTATCAACAGCCATGATTCTGCTCCACTCCCTGCGGTGGGTGCTGCGTGACTCCACTACCTGTAACAGATTCCACGTGGCACGCCCCAGTGATGGCCACGGGTCTACTCCACTACTCTTCACAGCAAACTCCGCCTGACCCTCGGCAGCCTACTACCAGGCGGTTACAAACGTCGCCATCAATCTGTTACCTCTTCCGCCTATAAAAAGGAGGACCCAGATACGTTATTCTATAAGCTCATTTCTTATCTCAAAACTCTGCTAAATTCTCCATTCGAACACTCCATTCTTGTTGAGGCAGAGAACTGACTTGAGCGTCGGAGGGTCTTGCCGGAGCAACCCCACCTCCGGTCTAGACTTCCTTTGCAGGTCCCGGCGGCGACCGCGACTTCCCCAACTCCAACTTATCCAGTGCCAGCAGATTTTTGCACCAACAGGATTGGCGCTAGAGGAAGGGGTTGTGTCTTCGCAGTACCCTTGTTCTTAAAGGAGCATTCAACGGAGCCGCCCCGATCGTCTCCTCTGGCATCCACTCCTTGTTTCCCCCCCCCCCCGCGGGATCCATACTCGATGCCTCCGCGCAAGGCATCCACGCGACGGTCCACGACCTCCGCAGCCAGATCTCAGGCTCCGGCCTCCCCTCCTGTTGCTCAACCTCCTCCTCCTCCTCCCCCGGCAGTGGCGGTCGGTGCGGAGCAGTTTGACTTGCTGGCGCAGCAGGTCAGAGGCCTCGTCGAAGCTGTGCAAGCAATGCAGTAGCAGCAGCCGCAGGCGTCGGCGCACCCGAAAAGGGCATCGCCGGAATGCCAGAACCCGACGGCGGGACGGGCCACCTGGGCCAGCCGCCCCGTCCTTCCTGGGAAAACAAACCCAAGGGTGGAGAGCCCTCAATCGGACCATGACTCCACCCTGGGAAGATCCCTGCCTCCGTTCTGCCAGAGGACCCTCGAGACTCGAAGTCGAGAGGATTTCCTGGACCGGAGGCTCCAGGAGATGAACTGGCAGATTGAAGAACTCTGCCATGCACCCCCCGCTTATGGTGAGGATATTTGTACTGACCCTCCCTTCTCCCAAATGATCATGCAGGAACCGATCCCGCCAAACTTCAAGCTTCCCCAGTTCGAAAGCTACGACGGGACTTCGGACCCGGTTGATCATCTGGAGGCCTTCCGGACGATTATGCTGCTTCACGGTGCTCCTGACGCCATCTTATGCTAGGCTTTCCCGTCTACTTTGAAGGGAGCAGCGAGGAACTGGTACTCGGCTTTGAAACCGGGTACCATCTTTTCCTTCGATCAAATGAGCCACGAATTTATGGCTCATTTTGTCAGCAGCCGGCGCCTCCGAAAGGGTTCGGAGTCCCTCATCAACATCAAGCAGAGGGAAGGGGAGTCCATACGGGCCTACATCAACCACTTCAACATCGCAGCGTTGGAAGTCTGGAACTTGGACCAATCAGTTGCCATGGCCGCCCTAAAGGGCGGCCTTCAGAAGAATGATCTTTTGTTTTCCCTGGAGAAGAAGTATCCCAGGGATTTCGCTGATTTGCTGGCTCGGGCTGAGGGATACGCCCGAGCGGAAGAAGCCTTCAAGATGAAGGATGAAGAGATGGCGAGGGAGCGACAGGCGGGAGATTCGAGTAAACCCGCAGTTGAGAAAAAGCCAAAGGAAGCCCGGCTACGCTCTCGATCCCCTCCTGGGCATAAGCGCGCCCATACTCCACCTAGGGCACGCAGGCAGAGAAGCTCGAAATGCGGGGTTCGGCGGGGTTCCCAATCGAAAAGATTCTGCAACTACGCCCCCCTCAACGCCTCGAAGGCCCAAGTATTAATGGAGGTCAGGGAGCAGCTCCCTAGGCCGGAGAGGATGCGCACACACCCCGAGAAGTGCAACCCCAACAAATTTTGCCTCTACCACCGCGACCACGGCCACGACATAGAGGAATGCATCCAGCTTTAGGATGAGATCGAGGAGCTCATTAGGCGAGGTCGACTCGACAGATTCATCCGCCGTAGGCCTGAGGGTAGAGGAGACCGGCCAAGAACCCTTGCACAGCCTGAACCACAAAGAAGGGAGGAGCAACCCGGGGACCGGCCTCCCATCGGGACTATCGACTCCATCACCGGAGGGCCTCAAGGAGGAGCGGGCTACCCGCGACCGTGGAGCTCGGAAAACCTGTAAATGTATCACTTATGATTTCACCTTGAATCTAAATTTCTTTCTACTTAACATGCTCTTCCCACCTGGCGTGGATTTAATATGACTGGATATGACCCCTTCAAAAACAAAGTTATGTCAGGAACAGGAGGAGAACCTCGTCCTGACATGAGCAAAGTCAAAGGCCCAGTTCTTTTAGACCGGATGGGGGGAGAGGCCTTACAACGCCCTAATGTGCCCCCACAGCCATGTCAGGAATAGGAGGAGAACCTCGTCCTGACATGAGCAATGTCAAAGGCCTGATTCTTTTAGATCGGATGGGGGGAGAGGCCTTACAACGCCCTAATGTGCCCCCACAGCCATGTCAGAAATAGGAGGAGAACCTCGTCCTGACATGAGCAAAGTCAAAGGCCCGGTTCTTTTAGGTCGGATGGGGGGAGAGGCCTTACAATGCCCTAATGTGCCCCCACAGCCATGTCAGGAATAGGAGGAGAACCTCGTCCTGACATGAGCAAGGTCGAAGGCCCGGTTCTTTTAGACCGGATGGGAGGAGAGGCCTTACAACGCCCTAACGCGCCCCCACAGCCAAGTCGGGAACGGAAGGAAAACCTCGCCCGGGCTCAAGGGGAAGGCCCGGACTCCTACGGGAGCTGGGTTCCGTCCACAACACCAAGGAAGACTTCACCCGGACTCCTACGGGAGCTGGATTCCGTCCACAACACCAAGGAAGACTTCACCCGGACTCCTACGGGAGCCGGGTTCCATCCACAACACCAAGGAAGACTTCACCCGGACTCCTACAGGAGCCAGGTTCCGTCCACGACGCCAAGGAAGACTTCACCCGGACTCCTAAGGGAGCCAGATTCCGACCACGACGCCAGGGGAGACTTCACCCAGACTCCTACGGGAGCCGGGCTCCACCCACGACTTCTGCAGCAAGGGTTAATGGTGGCGAAACCCGGCCGCCTATCAAGGTCGGGTGAAAGGAAAAAGCCCCCCCCTTTTTACGACGTCTACATCAGACAAGCCAAATGACAACCCGGCCGCCTATTAGTGCAACGCGCGGACGAGGTAACACAAAATGCTCTTTTTATTCCATTTCTGATATACACACTACAAAGCCAGGAAGGCTAAGGAAAGAAGGGCAAAATGACAAAAAGGAAGTAACTACATGACAAAACAGAAAGACAAAAAGAGCTCTAAGGAGGTCCTGCTCCCTCCGACCTAGAATTATCTATCCCGTCCCTCAACCAGGACTGCCTCAGATTCTCTATTTCTTCTTCTAACTCTTCCCTCTTCCGCAGCACATCCTGAAGCGCCCGACGAAGTTGCTGGCTCTCAGCTTCCGCCTCTCGACGCCTCTTCCTCAAAACTTCAGACTCCGCCTCCGCATCCGCAACGGTCCGCTGCTCGAGTGCCAGTTGGATCTTCACTTGTTGCAGCTCGGCTGTCTTTTCCCCGAGGGAGACAGAAATCCCCTCAACGGTGCCTCTTAGGGCTTGGAGCTCTTCAGAATCTTGGGCGAAAGTAAGCTGCGCCCTGTTAGCCAGCTGCCTCTGAAGACGGACGACTTCGTCGGCCGCCATCCGGAATCTCCCTTTATACTCTTCCACCTGCCTGCGCCAGCTAGCCCGCTGCACGTCGTGGCTCACCTCGGCATCCTGAAGCTGCTTTTGAAGGTCGGAGACCTTCTGCGACCACCTCTGTTCATCATCGACCCGAGCCAAGAGCCGGGATGAATTTTCCTCCAGCTGGCCGATCTTCCCCTTCGCAGCTGACAGTTCCACCTTGAGGGTGCTGATCCTGGCGGCCTGGGCCCAAATCTGGTCGCTGGAGCTCTTCTTGCATTCCTCGAGCTCCTTTGTGAAGTCTGCCTTCCTTCGGCTATAATCCATGATCCCCTTCACGTGGAGACTCCGAAAGTGGGCGGCCTCAGCGGCGGCTTCAGAGTGACCTTCTTTCGATTTGCGAAGCTCGGTTTTCATCTTCTTTAACTTCTTCGTCAGGTGAAGGACCTCCTTTTTCAACCGCTGGATCGTCGATTTCAGCGGGACCCCCAAGGGCAGGGGGAGTGCTTCTGCATGACACTGACATCGAAAGGTAAAGGCGTCAAAGAACATTCATTGCAGGAAGAAAAATAGGGAGAAGGAGGGAGGAGGAAGGAGAAGCCATCCACAACAAGAAATTCGACTTTATTGAATGATTTTTGAAGAAGACAAACGGAAAAGAAAAATTGCGATGAAGTAAAAGTACAAAGATCTGAGGTCTCAGACCTCAGGGGTGGGGGGTGAAGAACTCAGCGCGGGGGCTGCGACAGCAGTGGCGGCCGACAAGGGACCGGCCTCATCTTCAGACTCCTCAAGGAAGCTGAGGTCAAGCTCGGGGAATTTGCTGGCCACCTTCTCTTGGCAGAGCTTGAACCCCTTGGTGAACGCTTCCTGGCCGAATTGGACATTCAAGTCCCTCATCTCCGCGGAGGCCTTGAATTCCTCCACCGCAAGGGCTCTGGCCTCCGAGACCAGGACCGGAGCTTGCTCAACCAAGTGGGCGACCTCGGCCTCGCCTTCCTCACCGATTCCTCCAAGATCTGCCTCTCCTCCTCCCGGGCCTGCTTCTCCCTTTCCAGGGCCTCCTGGAGGGCGGCGACTTCAGCCGTCTTTGCTTGGAGGCGAGCAACCTTGGTCCGACAACGTTCCTCCACCTGAAGGATGTTCCTCCTCGTGCGGCTCACCGCCTCGATATAGGCGAAGAGCTGGTGCCCAATCTGCGAGGGCGGCTGGGGAATGAGAACAAAGGCCAAGTAGCCGTGTAAATAAAGATCCGCTTACCTCAAGGAAGGATCCCAAAGAGTCCCAAGCCCGCTGCTCAAGGTCGGCGTGGTCGATCCTCTCCACGACGTCAGACAGAATGCAGCCGTCAATCAGCCACCTGATCAGGTCTCTGTCGTTGAAGGGATTCTCCACCCCCTCCTCGGAGCAAACGGACTCGTCTGCAGCAGCTCGATGGCTACTCGCCCTGCGAGCCACCGATTTCCTCCTCCCTGCGACGGGCGCCTCCGTGGAGCGGACCCCCGAGGCGGGGGTCCCAGTTGGCGAACTCCTCGAGGAAGCCCGGGGGGCCGCTGGCTCGACATCTGAGGAATGTCGATGGTCGGGGCCGCCTGGACGGGCGCAGCCAAGCTCGTCTCCTCTGCCCTGGCCCTCTTCGCCGATCCGGAGGTCGCAGCGCCCTTTCTCTTCTGAGCCCTCATGCCCCTGACAAGCATCCGCGCTGCTTCGACGTCCATTCCTAAAAAAAAAAAAAAAAAAAAGAAGAAGAGAAAGAAGAAAGGAAAAAGGGAAAAAAAAAGCAACACCAATCCATCAAGAGTCAAAAAAAAAAAAAAGAGAAGAGAAGAAAAGAAAGAAAAGAGAAAGAAGAAAAAGAGAGAGAAGGAAGAAGAGGTAAAGAGAAGAAGAGAAGAAAGGCAAGAAAAGAAAAGATAAGATGAATACTCGCTGGATCCTGGGGACTCAGGCCGATGTTGAAAAGAAACTGCTCCCTCAAAAGATTGGGAAGCGAAGGAGCGGAATAGGCTAGAAGCTTCTGGGCGGCCTGGAGGTCGCCCTCCCCCAGGCTGGGAGCCTAGCGGACAGAATCCCTCAGAGAGCCCCAAGGAGGCAGGCCCAGACTCAGGGTCGGGCAGTGGACGAAGAGGAATTTCCCCTTCCAATTATGGATCAAAGAAGGGGCGCCTTTCAGCAACCCCTTCTTGCCGAACTGGGGAGAGAAGTACCACTAGTCCTTCATCGAAGGATGGCGTTTGAAGGTATAGAAGTGCCTAAACAAGGAGAGAGACGACTGAACCTCGACTACGTGGAAGAGGGAGAGAAATCCTATCAAGAACCTAAAAGAATTCGGGACCACGGAAGCCAAGGAGATGTCTAAGAAGCGGAAGAGGGCGGCAACAAAAGAAGGAAGCGGAAGCCAGAGTCCGGCACGGAATGCTTCCTGGTACAAACAGAAGCAACCGGGTGGAGGATTACTGGCCCGGTCAGAAGGGCCTGGCAGTTCCAAGTCATACTCCGGAGGAACTCCATACTGAACCCTTATCAGAAGGAGTTCCTCCGAGGTCAAAAAACACGGAATGGTGCCCGGCGCGAAAACCGGGTGGGGCCCGGCCCCAGATGCAGGTTCGTCTACAGTGACGGGAACCTGAGGGTTTGAGGCGGAAGAGCTCTCAGAACTGCAGGGAGCAGAAGAGCCAGAGGACATTTTGAGTAGTTTCGAAGGGGGGATCTAAAGGACCCTAAGAAGACGGACAGAAAGGGGAATGGGAGACCACAGACTAACTCAGAGGGATGCAAGAAAAATAATGATAGAAAAGAAGTCCCTAGGTGATGAGAGGAAGGTTGGCACTAACCTATATCACTCTGAGGGACCTGGGAGATGAAAACAGGAGATGCCTACGGCTCGAGAAGATGCTCACTGAAACAGGGCTCTCGAAGAGAAAGCAAACGCTGGTGAGAACTCAGGGATGGAGTAGGATGCCTAAAGGTGGGAGGACGGGTTTAAATAGACCCTGGGATCCGGCGCCATAATGATCGCGAATCCCCTCAAGCCGGTCCGCATCCGACACGTGTCCCACTCCCCCTGGCAGGCGGCTAAAAGCGGCTGGCGGTTGAAAGGATCATAATTGCGCCGTACCTAGGCCAATGTACCTACGGGAATTTCGAAGCATCCCCTCGTACCACTCCAATTCGAAAAGACTCCGGCACGCGCACATTTAATGCTAAAATATCTGGAGGCGACAGTGTGCAGGATTCGAAGGGACGGCTTCGGCTGTGCCCATCTCTCTCTCTGTACTTCCTTCATTTGAAATTCAAACTCGAAAGTAGGGGGACTGGTGTTGGGTATAAAATGTCCACAGCCGAGGTCTTCAGCGGAATCGACTACATGACAACTCCGCCCGAACTCCTACAGGAGTCGGGCTCCGTCATCGACAATTACAACAGCGAGCAGACTCTACCCGGGCTCCTGCGGGAGCCGGGCTTCGTCCTCGACTCCAATAGCTGCAAGCAGACTTCGTCCGGACTCCTACGGGAGCCGGACTCTGCCGATGACTTCAACAGCAGGTAGACTCCGCCCGGACTCCTACGGGAGCCGGGCTCCGTCCTCAACTTCAACCGCTGGTAAGCCTTGTCCGGACTCCTACGGGAGCCGGACTTCGCCTTTAACCCTGATTGCAGGAAGACTCCACCCGGACTCCTACGGGAGCCGGGCTTCGTCCTCGACTCCAATGGCTGCAGACAGGCTTCGTCCGGACTCCTACGGGAGCCGGACTCCGCCGATGACTTAAACAGCAGGTAGACTCCGCCCGGACTCCTACGGGAGCCGGGCTCCGTCCTCAACTTCAACCGCTGGTAAGCCCTGTCCGGACTCCTACGGGAGCCGGACTTCGCCTTTAACCTTGATTGCAGGAAGACTCCACCCGAACTCCTACGGGAGCCGGGCTTCGTCCTCAACTCCAACGGCTACAGACAGGCTTCGTCCGGACTCCTACGGGAGCCGGACTCCGCCGACGACTTCAACAGCAGGTAGACTCCACCCGGACTCCTACGGGAGCCGGGCTCTGTCCTCAACTTCAACCACTGGTAAGCCCTGTCCGGACTCCTACGGGAGCCAGACTTTGCCTTTAACCTTGATTGCAGGAAGACTCCACCCGGACTCCTACAGGATCCGGGCTTCGTCCTCGACTCCAACGGCTACAGACAGGCTTCGTCCGGACTCCTAAGGGAGCCGGACTCCGCCAACGACTTCAACAGCAGGTAGACTCCGCCCGGACTCCTACGGGAGCCGGGCTCCATCCTCAACTTCAACCATTGGTAAGCCCTGTCCGAACTCCTACGGGAGCCGGACTTCGCCTTTAACCTTGATTGCAGGAAGACTCCACCCGGACTCCTACGGGAGCCGGGCTTCATCCTCGACTCCAACGGCTGCAGACAGGCTTCGTCCGGACTCCTACGGAAGCCGGACTCCGCCGATGACTTCAACAGCAGGTAGACTCTGCCCGGACTCCTACGGGAGCCGGGCTCCATCCTCAACTTCAACCGCTGGTAAGCCCTGTTCGGACTCCTACGGGAGCCGGACTTCGCCTTTAACCTTGATTGCAGGAAGACTCCACCCGAACTCTTACAGGAGCTGAGCTTCGTCCTTAACTCCAACAGCTGCAAGCAGCCTTCGTCCGGACTCCTACGGGAGCCGGACTCCGCCGACAACGTCAACCGTAAGCGGACTCCGCCCGGACTCCCACGGGAGTCAGGCTCCATCCTCAACTTCAACCGTTGATAAGCCCTGTCCGGACTCCTACGGGAGCCGGACTTCGCCTTTAACCTTGATTGCAGGAAGACTCCACCCGGACTCCTACGGGAGCCGGGCTTCGTCCTCGACTCCAACGGTCGCAGACAGGCATCGTCCGGACTCCTACGGGAGCCGGACTCCACCGACGACTTCAACAGTAGATAGACTCCGCTCGGACTCCTACGGGAGCCGGGCTCCGTCCTCAACTACAACCACTGGTAAGCCCAGTCCGAACTCCTATAGGAGCCAGACTTCGCCTTTAACCTTGATTGCAGGAAGACTCCACCTGGACTCCTACGGGAGTCGGGCTTCGTCCTCGACTCCAATGGCTGCAGACAGGCTTCGTCCGGACTCCTACGGGAGTCGGACTCCACTGACGACTTCAACAGCAGGTAGACTCCACCCGGACTCCTACGGGAGCCGGGCTCTGTCCTCAACTTCAACCACTCGTAAGCCCTGTCCGAACTCCTACGGGAGTCGGACTTCGCCTTTAACCTTGATTGCAGGAAGACTCCACCCGGACTCTTACGAGAGCCGGGCTTCGTCCTCAACTCCAACAGCTGCAAGCAGCCTTCGTCCGGACTCCTACGGGAGCCAGACTCCACCGACAACGTCAACCGTAAGCGGACTCCGCCCGGACTCCCACGGGAGTCGGGCTCCGTCCTCAACTTCAACCGCTGGTAAGCCCTGTCCGGACTCCTACGGGAGCCGGACTTCGCCTTTAACCTTGATTGTAGGAAGACTCCACCCGGACTCCTACGGGAGCCGGGCTTCGTCCTCGACTCCAACGGCTGCAGACAGGCTTCGTCCGGACTCCTACGGGAGCCGGACTCCACCGACGACTTCAACAGCAGGTAGATTCCGCTCGGACTCCTACGGGAGCCGGGCTCCATCCTCAACTTCAACCACTGGTAAGCCCTGTCCGGACTCCTACGGGAGCTGGACTTTGCCTTTAACCTTGATTGCAGGAAGACTCCACCCGGACTCCTACGGGAGTCGGGCTTCTTCCTCGACTCCAACGGCTGCAGACAGGCTTCGTCTGGACTCCTACGGGAGCCGGACTCCGTCGACGACTTCAACAGCAGGTAGACTCCACCCGGACTCCTACGGGAGTCGGGCTCCCTCCTCAACTTCAACCACTGGTAAACCCTGTCCGGACTCCTACGGGAGCTGAACTTTGCCTTTAACCTTGATTGCAGGAAGACTCCACCCAGACTCCTACGGGAGCCGGACTTCGTCCTCGACTCCAACGGCTGCAGACAGGCTTCGTCTGGACTCCTACGGGAGCCGGACTCCGCCGATGACTTCAACAGCAGGTAGACTCCGCCCGGACTCCTACGGGAGCCGGGCTCCGTCCTCAACTTCAACCGCTGGTATGCCCTGTCCGGACTCCTACGGGAGCCAGACTTCGCCTTTAACCTTGATTGCAGGAAGACTCCACCTGGACTCTTACGGGAGTCGGGCTTCGTCCTCAACTCCAACAGCTGCAAGCAGCCTTCGTCCGGACTCCTAGGGAGCCGGACTCCGCCGACAACGTCAACCGTAAGCAGACTCCGCCCGGACTCCCATGGGAGCCAGACTCCGTCCTTAACTCCAATCGCTGGTAAGCCCCTGTCCGGACTCCTACGGGAGCCGGACCTCTCCTTTGACTTTAATTGCAGGGAAACTCCGTCTGGACTCCTACGGGAGCCGGGCTTCATCCTCAACCCCGACGGCTACAGACAGACTGCGTCCGGACTCCTACGGGAGCCAGACTCCATCTCCAATTTCAACAGCGAGCGGACTCCGCCCAGACTCCTACGGGAGCTGGGCTCCATCCTCAACCTCAGCTGTCGGTAAGCCTTGTCCGGACTCCTATGGGAGCCGGACTTTGCATCTGATCTCGATTGCAGGGGATTCCACCCGGACTCTCACGGGAGCCGGACTCCACCCACGACCCCAACCACGAGAAGGACTCTGCCCGGACCCCTACGGGGGCCAGACTTCGACCGCTGCCGAACTTCAGCCAGCAGATCAGCACTCCCAGGCCACAATCACGGCCACGATCCTGCTCCACCTCCTGCGGTGGGTTCCACACAGCTCCATCACTCCCTGACAGGCCGTAGTAATGGTCGCAACACTGCTCCACTCACTGCGACAGACCCTACGCGACCCCATTATTCTCTGACAGGCTGTATCAACGGCCATGATTCTGCTCCACTCACTGCGGCAGACCCTACGCGACCCCATTATTCTCTGACAGGCTGTATCAACAGCCATGATTCTGCTCCACTCCCTGCGGCGGGTGCTGCGTGACTCCACTACCTGTAACAGATTCCACGTGGCATGCCCCAGTGATGGCCACGGGTCTACTCCACTACTCTTCACAGCAAACTCCGCCTGACCCTCGGCAGCCTACTACCAGGCGGTTACAAATGTCGCCATCAATCCGTTACCTCCTCCACCTATAAAAAGGAGGACCCAGATATGTTATTCTATAAGCTCATTTCTTATCTCAAAATTTTGCTAAATTCTCCGTTCGAACACTCCATTCTTGTTGAGGCAGAGAACTGACTTGAGCGTCGGAGGGTCTTGCCGGAGCAACCCCACCTCCGGTCTAGACTTCCTTTGCAGGTCCCGGCAGCGACCGCGACTTCCCCGACTCCAGCTTATCCGGCGCCAGCAGATTTTTGCACCAACACTAACAAAATAGAGTAGTCGAAAAAAAAATAGAAACCTTGAAGAAATGGTTTGTACCATGCTATGTGAAAGCAACCTTCCAAGATATTTTTGGACGAAAGCAATTAAGATGGCATATTACATATTAAATCATGCATTAATTAGATTAATTTTAAAGAAAACTTCTTATAAGCTTTGAAAAGAAAGAAAATCAAATATTGCATATTTTTATATTTTTGGTTGTCGATGTTTTATTTTTAACAATGATAAAGAAAGACTAAGAAAATTTGATGCAAAATCCAATGAAGCGATTTTTCTTGGTTACTCTTCTTCTAGCAAAGCTTTTAGAGTTTTCAACAAAAGAACCTTAGTAGTAGAGGAGTCAATACATGTTGTTTTTGATGAAACTAACGATCTTCCTTTAAGAAAAAATGAAAGTATTGATGATGCAGATCCTCTTATAGAAGGGATGAAGGAGATCACTCTAAAAGACTCAACCATTCAAGATGATGAAGAACATGAAGACAAACAGAATAAGGAAGGTGAAGAACAATCAGAACAACCCCAAGGTACAAATGATCTACCCAAAGAATGGAGGTATGATCACAATCATTCCAAAAAACTAATCATTGGTGGTCCTACACATGGTGTAAGAACTCGCTCTTCACTTAGAGTTGTATTCAATCATTTTACTTTTGTCTCTCATCTTAAACCTAAAATCAAAGATGAAGCTGAAAAAGATTATAATTGGATAAATGCAATGCAAGAAGAACTTAATCAATTTGAAAGAAATAATGTATGGACTTTAGTATCAAGACCTAAAAATTATTCAATAATTGGCACAAAATGAATATATAGGAATAAATTAGATGAACATAAAAATGTGATAAGAAATAAAGCAAGATTAGTTGTAAAAGGTTATAATCAAGAAGAAAGAATTGATTTTGATGAGACCTTTGCACATGTTGCTAGATTAAAAGCAATTAGACTTCTACTTGAATATGCTTGCTTTATGAATTTTAAATTATTCTAAATAGATGTCAAAAATACTTTTCTAAATAGATATATTGCTGAAAAAGTTTATGTAGAACAACCTCCAGATTTTGAAAATCATACTTTTTCTAATCATATTTTTAAATTAAACAAAGCATTATATGGTTTGAAATAAGCACCTAGGGCTTGGTATGAAAGGCTAAGCAAATTTCTACTTAATAATGATTTTTCAAGAGAAAATATAGACACAACCTTTTTCATTAAAAGAAATCAAGATGATATATTAGTTATACAAATATATGTTAATGATATTATTTTTGAGTCTACTAATGAAACTCTTTGTCAAGACTTTGCTAAGCTCATATAGGAGGAGTTCGAGATGAGCATGATGGGAGAACTTACATTCTTCTTCGGACTTTAAATCAAACAAACAAAAGAAGAAATCTCCATTACCCAAAGTAAGTATACAAGAGAACTACTCAAAAGATTTATAATAGAAAACTCCAGAGCAATTGGTACACCCATGAGCCCATCATATAAGCTTGACAAGTACGAAGGAGGTAAAAATATAGACTTAAAATTTTATAGAGGCATGATTGGTTCTCTATTGTATTTAACCGCTAGTAGACTAGATATTATGTTTAGTATTTGTCTTTGTGCTTGCTTTTAATCAAATCCAAAAGAATCATACTTGAATACAGTTAAAAGAATTTTTAGATATTTAAATGGTACACAAACTCTAGGATTACGATATTCTAAGGACTCATCAATTGACTTAATAGGATATTCAGATGTCGATTTTGCTAGATGTAAATTAGATAGAAAATATACTAGTGAAACTTGCCAATTTCTTAGAGTTAACTTAATCTCTTGGTTTAGCAAGAAACAAAACTCGGTAGCACTGTCTACGATGACGCCGAATACATTGCAGCTGAAAGTTATTGTGCTCAGATCTTATGGATTAAGCAACAACTTGAAGACTTTGGCATCAAACTCAATAAAACTCTCATAAGATGTGATAACACTAGTGCTATAAATCTAATTAAAAATTTAATTCAGCATTCTAGATCAAAATATATTAAAATTAGACATCATTTCATAAGAGAACATATCCAAAATAAAGATATAATTTTTGATTATGTTTGTACTAAAAAATAATTGGCTGACATCTTTATCAAGGCCTTAAGTGAAGAAAGATTTTGTGAAATTAGAAGAGAACTAGGAATCCTTGATCCATCAGCTTAAGTATCTCTTTGATTCCAAGTTCTTAATGCCAAAAATTCATTGAACCAAATTTAATGATCTCAATTTTTATTTTATGGGGACTCAAAAGCTCAAAACTATCATTCACATGATCAATATTTGGATAAGCATCTTTCTCTTAGAGCTTCAAATTTTTTTGAAATTTTTCCAACATTCTTTTGAATTTTTTTGTGCCATGAGTCGACCCCCAGGGTCGACCCTAGGGTAAACTTGTAATTCTATCAAAACCCTTCGAGCACTCTCTTTTTGTTGAAATTTTTTTCTTGAGCCAACTCAGCCCTTCATCTTCTTCCTCCCACCGAACCAAAAGCTCTCCCTCTCTTCTCCCTCAAACCAAAGATTTTCCTCAAATCTCTCCTCCTACCGATCTTCACCCTTCAAATCACCCGTTTAGGAATCAAGTTCCTCTCCTCTTCCTTCCTCATTTGGGATGGTTCGAGCTTGCCATAGACTCTACCCCTCTTCTCAAAATTGGCACATCACCTCTCCAAAATCTTTACCTTTCCACTGGAATCTATTCCTCTCTCCCTCACATTTAGTCTCCTAAGCTCCTTGCAAGTCCTTCTTATGCAAATGGCTCCCAAAATGAAGCTTCCACAGAGGAGAAAATCTATTCGCAGGTTGGAAGAGAGTGTGCACAGAAAGAGATTAGCAGTCAAGTCCTCTCCTACTCCAATCCCAGCTCCAGGTCTTGCTTCAATTTTCACTCAGTCTCCAATCAATCTAAGCAAGGTACCTCTCTCTGATCGAAAAGTGAAATCTGAAAAAAATATTGATTTTAAGCTTTTTAAAAAAGAAGGGTTTTCTATTGGGTCGAAGATTAAGAATCAAGGATGAGAATTTTACTGCTCCTTAAAGAAAAATATTTATGTCGATCTAGTTAGAGAATTTTACTTAAATTTGAGCTATTGCAATGGAACAGTAAAAGCTACAGTAAAAGCTACAGTAAAAGGTGTTGATGTTATTTTTGATCCAGTACATTTGTGACAGATATTATATTTGCCTTGTGAAGGCTATACCAATATGGAGCTCTCAATTAAAGAAGAAGGAATTAATATTATCTTAGAGAGAACTTATACTGGAAGTTTAAATAAATTAGAGGCAAAAATTCTTTCTATTGAGATGAGGCTGTTACATCACTTGGTAACCAAACTATTTGTCCCTAGGAGTGGTAGACACGACCTTCTATCTGGTAGGGATATTTGTATTATGTACCATGTGATTACACAGATCCCCTTGAACCTTCCTGTATTGATGTTTGAGGCCATGAGAGAGACCTTGAACAGGTCCAAGGCTCACTTGCCTTTTGGTATGGCACTCACCTTAGTTTTTAGGAGGTTCAAAGTTAGTTTTGAGAGGGAGGCAGTTGGTAGATTATCCCATTCTGACACCATCAACCACCACAGACTGCATCGCATGGATTTTTCTAATACTGATGGCGGTTGGACAAAGGGTGTTGAGGAGAGAGTAGAGAATAGAGCAGAGGAGGAGGGACCATCTTCACCTCTTCATGATCATAGAGCATCTCCAGATATTCAGTTCATATCTGATCACGAGGCTGGTCCTTCAGAGTCTGTGAGGAGGCATGCTTCAGTTCCACAGTCAGAAAGTAGGGTACATCCTTCAGAGTTCAGACTAGCAAATAATCAGATTGAGATGATGTCCCAGTGTGTTGCCTCCATTTTGTCTCAGCAGTTTGCCACTTTAGTCTTTGCTCAGAGATTGACATCCTAAGATGACTCAGACCAGACTCTGATCCCTTATATTTTTTTTTATTTTTCAGATGCTTACTGCTCAGTCCATACACATTAAGTAGCTTGAGGGATATATTTTGAGACTGACTGGTAGAGTTTTAGACTTGCAGGGGTAAGTATTAGCTTTAGCCCATCTCCAGCCACATGAGGACATCACAGAGGTCTCAGACCTATCTGCAGAGGTGGCTAGACTTCAAGAAGTTTTAGAGAGTGGCTTTGACTTCTTGAGGAGAGGATCAGGGGCTCCAGTGAGAATGCTTCTACTAGTTCAGTGCCCTGATGCAGTCTGTTTTGAGAGCCTTGGATCTTTTGGACACCATCAGACTTTCTCTTATAGCACAGTCCGTAGCTTTCTAGGTTCCAGGATCCTCTCACCCCTCTACTCGTGTTGGTACCTCTACCCGTGGCCGAGACAGACGTGGTCGAGGTCATGCCCGTGGACTTGATCCTACATCTCCTCATCCTATCTCTGATTTTTCAGACTCTGATCCCTCTAGCCATGACATCTATTAGATCTAGCATAGGTAGTCTTTTATGTCTAGGATCTATCTTATGGGCCTTGTATTTGTTGGCTAATTAACTCTTGGATAGTTTCTATCCATGACTTTTGTATTTTGAGTTAACTTATATGTATTGGAACACCTTTTGTATTCAGTCATTTTTTGAATATATATATATAGGTGCTTTGACTTTCAATGAATGTTTATGATTGGGATCAAATTGAATTATTTAAATTATGAGAAATGAAAAATAACTCATATTTGTGCTGTGAAATTACAATATCTTCTAGATGAACAAATTAATATATCCTTTATGTTTGCTATAATGAGGGGGAGTAGAGATATAAGCAATCAAAGAAGGAGGCTAAAGAAGTAAAATATGGTATTACAAAGGAGGAGTAAATAAAATATATCCTTTTTGTTATCCTTCTTTTCTTTTCTCTATCCTTAAAAGGAGAGTAGAGAATCCTAATTGATGCTATCAAAAAGAGAGAGTAGAGAATCTTAATTGATGCTGTCAAAAAGGGAGAGTAGAGAATCAAAATCGAGAATGAGCAATAAGCAATAAAGAAATGAGCAATAAGCAAAATTGTTAAGCAAATGTATCAAAGAATCAAAATTGTCAGTAATTTTTTTAATTTAATCCTCAAAGAAAATGAACTTATAATGTAAATTTTAAAGTGATCTTCAAACTACTCATGATGCATTTCATTCAAATAATTGACTATGATATTTAAGTGGTGTATCTTCATAAATTTGAAATTCATGTTCAATGCTTTATATATGGTTTTGCACAAGTATTTTGTCATCATCAAAAAGGGAGAGATTGTTACTCCTTGAATTGATTTTGATGATTACAAAGCATTTGAGGGGGTTACTAATGATTTTGGTTTGAAAAAAGATTTATTGTATTTCAGGGGCAAAATCATAATTTTATCAGGTTCTAATTTGGAAGCTTCAAGAGCAAAAATAGAAGATTTGTAATCTATTGGAGGTAATTTTAATATTTTTGAATATGTATTTTTAAAAAAAAAAAATGTTTATATATTTGAGTCGACCCCATGAGTCGACTCATGTCAAAAGGGGCTAAACGGCATGCTAAATTTTTTGGTTGGCACATCTTGTGAGTCGACCCCATAGTCGACCCCTGTGCATGAGTCGACCTCTGCTACTGTGTAGGCCAAATTTATAGAACAGTCATTTTCTGTTCTGTGCCACAGAAGTCGACCCCATAAGTCGACTCATGTGCATGAGTCGATCCTATGAGTCAACCCCTGTGATGGAAAAACTCCACAATGACTAGTTTTTAGCTCATTTTGGCTATATTTAATGCCCATTTAATGTGCTCTAATGACTCTATTTCAGTCCAGATTACTCTCCACTATCATTTGAAGTTATAAAAGGTACTTAAAGGAGAGAATCAATAAAATTTTGAAAAGATTCTTCAAGCATTCAATTCAGCCCTAAGAAAAGAGTCCTCTTGAAGTTAAAGAAGCATTTATTTCAAGTTCATCAACCCCTCAAGAACTCATTCAAGTCTTCAACCACCTTGAGGGTGTTGGGAATAGTATCCCAAAGCCAATTGTTAGTCTATTGACAGTTGTGCTTTTTCTTGTATTAGTATATGAATTATAAATAAATAAAAGTTATTTTGTTATTTTTCATCACAAATTCTTCATCTTCTAATGAACTCCTATGTTGTGGTGAAGTCCTTAGGACTATTTAGACCCGACAAAGGAAGATTTATTGTTTAGTCCTTAAACCTGTTTATGATCAAATGATACATTGTTACCAAGGATAACAATATTTATCAAGCATAGGTCGTTGTGTGCCATATGGGTTGGTTGTCCTCTTAACTAAGGAGTGTGAAGACACTGGTATGGCATACAGGTGAGATGTAAGGGTACATTTGCACTGAACGTGACCGACTCTGGAGCTTTTTCTACTGTTAAGATTTGCTCCAATGGGATATGGGTATAACTGTCCCTCCGACCTGAGACCGCCATGGTGACTTGCAAGCAACTCACTGCACTTAGACACTGGACTACCTGAATTTCTAATTCAGTGATGGAAGGCTGCTGAGTGTAGTCAAGTACTTGACTTGTTGGTGCGTGTGTCAAAATAGGATTGACCACTCTAGTTCAAGAGCTGTGTACAGTCGTGTTTCAATTTAGCAAAACCTTAGCCAGGGTAGTCCTAGTGAGGAGTCATAGGACTGTTTGAGTTGAGCATGATTCGGATGATCTGATCAGGGTTGACAGTTTAACTCTGAGTCATCCTATACACAAGGGTTAAAAGGGATGAGTTATACAGTAACCACATTCACGTAGATTCTGAATGTTGCAATTACAACTATTCGACCTATCCGGACATCAGGTACCATTGCTAGATGGTCACTTCGATTAGTACAGGAATTGGTTCCTGTGCTACCGGCTTAGGTTCAAACCCACGGGGTCACACACATTAGAGGTTCCTATCTGATCTGATGGCTGGTGAAGAGTCCCACTGGACTGGGACTCTTTGACCAAGAGTCCTTATGCTCGGGGATTCTGTGATTGAGAATCAGGATTCTCTGATCATAAGTTCCATATATTTTGGGTACCGGGGTCAAAAGTCCCACTAGTTTGGGACTTTTCGATCAAGGTTTCATATCGATGGATTTTGATGCCCGATTACCCATTGGATTTGAATTCAGTATTTATGAGAGGTTGAATTAGTAATTTAATTACTAATTAACTCAATTTAATTGAGTAATTATTTTTGGATCAAGTCCAATTGAATTGAATTCAGTTGGGTTTGATCCGATTAGGTTAAGAGTTGACCTAATCGCTGAGGTGGTTTGGTCCTTGATCTGATCAGGGGTTGGGCTTAGTCAATTTTTGATTTGATTAAGATTTTATTGAGCCTAATTAAGCCTAATTGTATTAGATTTAACTTAGTCTAATTGTGCCTAACTTATTTTAATAAGGTTTAATTAGGTTTGGAACCACCTTTGACTTATCTCTCTGCACCACCTCACTCACCTGTGCCTATTTGAATTCATGAGAAACAAGTTCTCATGAATTTTCTCCTGTTGGTGCAAAAACCCGCTTGCACCGGAGAAGCTGGAGTCGAGGAAGTCACGGTCGCTGCCGGGACCTGCAAAGAAAGTCTAAACCGGAGGTGGGGTTGCTCCGACAAGACCCTCCGACGCTCAAGTCAGTTCTCTGCCTCAACAAGAATGGAGTGCTCGAACGAAGAATTTAGCAGAGTTTTTGATAAGAACTAGAGCTTAGAGAATAACGTATCTGGGGTCCCCCTTATATAGGCGGTGGGCTCAACAGACTGATAGTGACGTTCGTAACCATCTCGTAGTGGGCTGCCCTCCATCAGGAGGAATTTGCTGCGAGGAGTAGTGGAGTAGACCCGTGGCCCTTACTGCAGCGCGCCACGTGGAGTCTGCTGCAGGGAGCGGAGCGACATCCGTTGTCGCGACTTGCCAGTGGATGGAAGGATCGCCCAGTATCCGTGACAGGAGGTGGAGCAGGATCGTGATCATTATAGCGGCCTACCTGGGAATAATGGAGCCGTGCGGGATCCACCGCAGGAAGTGGGGCAGAATCATGGCCGTCATAGCGATCTGCCAGGGGATGATGGAGCTGTGCATAATCCATCGCGGGAAGTGGAGTAGGATCAAGGTGGTTGCTGGGTTGTGCCAGAAAGTACAGGTTCGTCGGCTGAAGTTTGACAGTGGTCGGAACTGGTGGCGGAGCCTGGCTCCCGCAGGATCCCGAGCGGGGACCTCCCTGTAGTTGAGGTTATGGATGGGGCCCGGCTCCCATAGGAGTCCTGGTGGAGTCCTACAATCAAAGTCAGGTGTGGAGTCCAGCTCCCGTAGGAGTCCGGACGAAGCTTACCGAAGCTTACCGGCAGTTGATGTTGAGGGCGGAGCCCGGCTCCCGTAGGAGTCCGGGCGGAGTTGTTCTGTAGTCGATGCTGACGACGGAGCCCGACTCCCGTAGGAGTCCGGGCGGAGTTGTTCGGTAGTCAATGTTGGCGACGGGGCCCGTCTCCCGTAGGAGTTTGGGCGGAGTTGTCCTGCAATCAAAGTCAGGTGCGGAGTCCGGCTCCCGTAGGAGTCCGGACGAAGCTTACCGAAGCTTACCGGCAGTTGATGTTGGGGGCGGAGCCCGGTTCCCGTAGGAGTCTGGGCGGAGTTGTTATGTAGTCGACGCTGACGACGGAGCCCGGCTCCCATAGGAGTCCGGACGGAGTTGCTCTGTAGTCGACGCTGGCGACGGAGCCCGGCTCTCGGAGTAGTCCGGGTGGAGTTGTTCGGTAGTTGATGTTGGCGACGGGACCCGGCTCCCGTAGGAATCCGGGAGGAGTTGTCCTGCAATCAAAGTCAAGTGCGGAGTCCGGCTCCCGTAGGAGTCCGGACGAAGCTTACCGAAGCTTACTGGTAGTTGATGTTGAGGGCGGAGCCCAGCTCCCGTAGGAGTCCGGGTGGAGTTGTTCTATAGTCGATGCTGAGACGGAGCTCGGCTCCTGTAGGAGTCCGGGCAGAGTTGTTCGGTAGTCGATGTTGGCGACGGGGCCCGGCTCCCGTAGGAGTCCGGGCGGAGTTGTTCTGTAGTCGACGCTGACGACGTAGCCCGGCTCCCGTAGGAGTCCGGGCGGAGTTGTTCGGTAGTCGATGTTGGCGACGGGGCCCGGCTCCCGTAGGAGTCCGGGCGGAGTTGTCCTGCAATCAAAGTCAGGTGCGGAGTCCGGCTCCCGTAGGAGTCCGGACGAAGCTTACCGAAGCTTACCGGCAGTTGATGTTGGGGGCGGAGCCCGGCTCCCGTAGGAGTCCGGGCGGAGTTGTTCTGTAGTCGACGCTGACGACGGAGCCCGGCTCCCGTAGGAGTCTGGGCGGAGTTGTTCTGTAGTCGACGCTGACGACGGAGCCCGGCTCCCGTAGGAGTCCGGGCGGAGTTGTTCTATAGTCGACGCTAGCGACGGAGCCCGACTCTCGTAGGAGTCCGGGTGGAGTTGTTCGGTAGTCGATGTTGGCGACGGGGCCCGGCTCCCGTAGGAGTCCGGGCGGAGTTGTCTTGCAATCAAAGTCAGGTGCGGAGTCCGGCTCCCGTAGGAGTCCAGACGAAGCTTACCGAAGCTTACCGGTAGTTGATGTTGGGGGCGGAGCCTGGCTCCCGTAGGAGTCCGGGCGGAGTCCCCCTTGCAGTTGAAGTTGTCGGCAGAGTCCGGCTTTCGTAGGAGTCCGGACGAAGTCTGTCTGCAGCCGTTGGAGCCGAGGATGAAGCCCGGCTTCCGGGGTTGATTTTGCGGAGGACTTCGGCTGTGGGTATTTTATACCCAACACCAGTCCCCCTACTTCCGAGTTTGAATTTCGAACGAAGGAAGTACAGAGAGATGGGCACAGCCAAAACCATCCCCTCGAAGCCTGCGCACTGCCGCCCCCAGATATTTTGGCATTAACTGCGCGCGTATCACGAATCCCCCCAAGCCAGTGCACACCCGGCACGTGTCCCACTCACCGTGGCAGGCGGCTAAAAGCGGCTGACGGTTGGTAGGACTATTATTGCACCGTACCTGGGCCAGTGTACCTGTGGGAATTTCGAAGAGTCCCTCCGTATCGCTCCGATTCGAAAAGACTCCAGCACGCGCGCAGTTAATGTCAAAATATCTAGGGGCGACAGTGCGCAGGCTTCGAGGGGACGGTTTCGGCTGTGCCCATCTCTCTATACTTCCTTCGTTCGAAATTCAAACTCGAAAGTAGGGGGACTGGTGTTGGGTATAAAATACCCACAGCCAAAGTCCTCAACAAAATCAACCCCGGAAGTCGGGCTTCATCCTCGGCTCCAACGGCTGCAGACAGACTTCGTCCGGACTCCTACGAAAGTCGGACTCTGCCGACAACTTCAACCGCAAGGGGGACTCCGCCCGGACTCCTACGGGAGCCAGGCTCCTCCCCCAACACCAACTGCCGGTAAGCTTCGGTAAGCTTCGTCCGGACTCCTACGGGAGCCGGACTCCGCACCTGACTTTGATTGTAGGACAACTCCGCCCGGACTCCTACGGGAGCCGGGCCCCGTCGCCAACATCGACTACCGAACAACTCCGCCCGGACTCCTACGAGAGCCGGGCTCCGTCGCTAGCGTCGACTATAGAACAACTCCGCCCGGACTCCTACGGGAGCCGGGCTCCGTCGTCAGCATCGACTACAAAACAACTCCACCCGGACTCCTACGGGAGCCGGGCTCCGTCGTCAGCGTCGACTACAGAACAACTCCGCCCGGACTCCTACGGGAGCTGGGCTCCGCCCCCAACATCAACTGCCGGTAAGCTTCGGTAAGCTTCGTCCGGACTCCTACGGGAGCCGGACTCCACACCTGACTTTGATTGCAAGACAACTCCGCCCAGACTCCTACGGGAGCCGGGCCCCGTCGCCAACATCGACTACCGAACAACTCCGCCCGGACTCCTACAGGAGCCGGGCTCCGTCGTCAGCGTCGACTACAGAACAACTCCGCCCGGACTCCTACGGGAGCCGGGCCCCGTCGCCAACATCGACTACCAAACAACTCTGCCCGGACTCCTACGGGAGCCGAGCTCCGTCGTCAGCGTCGACTATAGAACAACTCCACCCGGACTCCTACGGGAGCCGGGCTCCGCCCTCAACATCAATTACCGGTAAGCTTTGGTAAGCTTCGTCCGGACTCCTACGGGAGTCGGACTCCGCACCTGACTTTGATTGCAGGACAACTCCGCCCGGACTCCTACGGGAGCCGGGCCCCGTCGCCAACATCGACTACCGAACAACTCCGCCCGGACTCCTACGAGAGCCGGGCTCCATCGCCAGCGTCGACTACAGAACAACTCCGTCCGGACTCCTATGGGAGCCGGGCTCCGTCGTCAGCGTCGACTACATAACAACTCCGCCTGGACTCCTACGGGAACCGGGCTCCGCCCCCAACATCAACTGCCGGTAAGCTTCGGTAAGCTTCGTCCGGACTCCTATGGGAGCTGGACTCCGCACCTGACTTTGATTGCAGGACAACTCCACCCGGACTCCTATGGGAGCCGGGCCCCGTCGCCAACATCGACTACCGAACAACTCCGCCCGGACTCCTACGGGAGCCGGGCTCCATCGTCAGCATCGACTACAGAACAACTCCGCCCGGACTCCTACGGGAGCCGGGCTCTGCCCTCAACATCAACTGCCGGTAAGCTTCAGTATGCTTCGTCCGGACTCCTACGGGAGCCGGACTCCGCACCTGACTTTGATTGTAGGACTCCACCAGGACTCCTACGGGAGCCGGGCCCCGTCCATAACCTCAACTACAGGAAGGTCCCCACCCGGGATCCTGCGGGAGCCAGGCTCCGCCACCAGTTCCGACCACTGCCGAACTTCAGCCGATGAACCTGAACTTTCTGGCGCAACCCAGCAACCACCTTGATCCTACTCCACTTCCCGCGATAGATTATGCGCAGCTCCATCATCCCCTGGCAGACCGCTATGACGGCCACGATTCTGCCCCACTTCCTGCGGTGGATCCCGTGCGGCTCCATTATTCCCAGGCAGGCCACTATAATGATCACGATCCTGCTCCACCTCCTGTCACGGATACTGGGCGATTCTTCCATCCACTGGCAAGTCGCGACAACAGACGCCGCTCCACTCCTTGCAGTAGACTCCACGTGGCGCGCTGTAGTAAGGGCCAAGGGTCTACTCCACTACTCCTCGCAGCAAATTCCTCCTGATGGAGGGCAGCCCACTACGAGATGGTTACGAATGTCACTATCAGTCTGTTGAGCCCACTGCCTATATAAGGGGGACCCCAGATACGTTATTCTCTAAGCTCTAGTTCTTACCAAAAACTCTGCTAAATTCTCCGTTCGAGCTCTCCATTCTTGTTGAGGCAGATAACTGACTTGAGCGTCGGAGGGTCTTGCCGGAGCAACCCCACCTCTGGTTTAGACTTTCTTTGCAGGTCCCGGCGGCGACCGTGACTTCCTCGACTCCAGCTTCTCCGACGAAAGTGGATTTTTGCACCAACAGTAGGAAAAATATCTTTCGATCTCTTTAGGGTACCCCATGAATGTGCATTTGTCAGATCTAGGTCCGAGTTTATCTGTAACTAACCGTTTGACATAGATCGGGCACCCCCAGACCCTAAGGTATGAAAGTGCTGGCTTACATCCTATCCATATCTCATATGGAGTCTTAATTACAGACTTACTTAAAACCCTATTTAATAGATAATAGGTCGATTCGAGTTCATATCCCTAGAAGGATTTTGGCAAGCTGGCAAAACCCATCATGGATTGAACCATGTTTAATAGAGTCCGATTCCTCCTTTTAGATACACCATTATACTGTGGTGTTTCTGGAGGAATCCATTAGGAGAGAATCTCATTCTCTCCTAGATATGTGAGAAACTCACCAGAAAGATATTCTCCTTCTCGGTCAGACCGAAGAGTTTTAATACTCTTCTCAATTTATTTTTCTACTTCACTTCAGAATCGTTTGAATATTTCAAATGAATCTGACTTATGTTTCATCAGATAGATATATCTATATCTGGATAGATCATCCGTAAAAGTGATGAAGTAGAAATATCCACCTCTAGCACTTGTGCTCATGGGCCCGCATACATCAGTATGCACTAGGCCCAAGAGCTCAGTAGCTCTCTCATCTTTTTCAATAAAAGGTGACTTGATCATTTTATCAAGAAGACAGGATTCACAGGTTGGAAGTGATTCATAATCACTGACTTTGAAGATTCTCTCTTGAGTCAACCTGTTTATCCTGTTCTTGTTTATATGACCTAGCCTACAGTGCCATAAGTAGATATCTGATACACTATCTAATCTAGGGTGCTTGCCAGTAGAATAGACTACGTTAACATGTTGTGATAACATATATACACCATTATTTAAATATCCACAAAAAATAGTAACACCATTCATAATGATATTACAAACTTATTTCTTAATTAAAATTTTATAATCATTTTTGGCCAGAAGGCCTACAGAAATAATATTTAAAAAGAAACTGAGACAGAAATGACAATCATTAAGAACAATAGTATGGGACTCAAATACAAGTTTCAAGATTCCTAATGCTAGAACTGGAGCTGGTTTTCCATCTCCAACGTTTAGGAACCTCTTGCCTTGCTCGAATCTTCTACTGACCTGCAACCGCTGTAACGAATTAGAAATATGGTAAGGACTATCGATATCCAATACCCAGTCAGTAATATCATAAATAAAAGAATTACAAGGAGTTATCACATAAATACTTTGCCCAGCAACAGCTTGCTTCTTTCTCTGCTTGTTTGGATCTAGGGAGGCAATGTACTGAGGACAGTTCCTCTTCCAGTGCCCCCGTTTCTTGCAAAAGAAGCATTCAGCTTGACTTTTATTAGGCTTGATCTTTCTGGTCTGGCCCTGCATAGATGTCCTAGCTTGAACTTGCACCTTCTTCACTTTCTTCTTCTTGTTCTTCTTTCCTTTCTTAAAGGATCGAAAATCAGAAGTTGAACCTCCCACTAAGTTCACCGACTCCTTGTGGAGTTGGTGATCCTTCTCAAAGTTCTGAAGCAACCCTAGTAACCCGTGGTAGTTTACTTCAGGCTTTGTCATTCTATAATGAGTCAGGAATGGGAGATAAGATTTGGGTAGCGAGTTCAGTATTGCATCCTTCCCAAGCTGCTCATGCAAGGGAAAGCCGAGCTTGCTCAAATGCTCAATCAGCCCGATCATGTACAATACATGATTAGTGACAGAGGCACCATCCCGTATTTTGGCATTGAAGATGGCATAACTAGTCTTGTGCCTCTCCACGTCATCGAGTGTGCCAAAGGCATCCTCTGATACTTGAAGCATGTCCTTTGGCTGAGCCATCTCAAATCTGTAATTGAACTCATCGCTCATGGCAGCCAGCATGATGCAGCACACCGTGGTCCGATCACTGAGCCACTTCTGGTCAGTATCTCTGACTATTCCATGTGCATTGGCAGTTGGCTCCTCAAGTGTAGGATCTGTTATCACAAATAGGATCTGTTCATGCTCCAGGACTATCTTCAACTTTTGGTACTAGCTACCGAAGTTGGGTCCCATCAACTTATCATTGTCCAACAATGATCGGAGTGATAGGAAAGTGGCCATATCTGCACAAAGAAAAATCAGAACTTAATTAGTAATTGATTCATTAAACCTAAAGATTTGGACTTTAATCAAAAGGTTTCTCCCACTATTTTATTCAAATTGGTAGCCTCTACCTCCCATTCGAGGAATTACCCTAATTCCTTGTAGGTACTAGAATCCACTTAGATTGCACACAAGCCCAACTTTGGTTGGCCAACCCATGTACATCTAAGGGTAGATTCATAACCAATTATTTTTCTAAATAATTTTTAATAATTTAATTCCTAGTCTCTAATCAGTAGGCTTTGGCCTCCACTGAAAAGGTCTGGTTAGGTCCAACCATTAACATGACCATACTTGGCCCATCTAACCAATGAATGATTAGGCCCAACTTTGGTTGGCTAACCTAACCACCATTTAGAAAGTTGCAGTCAAGAAATCATATTATGAATGATAATTCCATCAGCCGATAAGCACCAGGCCTTTGGACCTCCAATGATTATCCAACTGATGGACCCATTATCATCCACTTAATAGGAGGCTATAATCTAGTTATCACCATAACTATTTTATTTTAAGAACCTAATAATTTTAGAGGATTTAATTGATTTAGAAGAGGAGGTCAGATGAACCAGCTTATCATGATCCTCCCACTGGCTTCACCAAGTCAGCTTAAGGGAGACCATTAAAAGGGCTGGTCTAGGAGCACCTAAATCAGTCACACTGATTTACGTAGCTGACATGGGTCAGCTCGAATAGTCAAGTGATCCGATCAAAACATAATTTCACCAAGAGGCCAGGTAAGTTCGATCGATGGGAGGGTCTGCCAAAGCTTGCCTTAGACACCATCAGAAATGGCCAGGTAAGCGGGCTGCTAATTAAAAACCACCGATCTGGTTTATCTTAGACACTAACTGGTTTAATTAATTTCGATTTGATCAATCTAACAGTTCGTGCTAGACCATTTAGCCAAGAATCAAGTCCATTTGGTTCTCGTTAAAGATATGGACTTGACCAACTACAACTATTGTAATTGATCTAAAGAATCCTTAACCTAATCTAAGACAACAATTGATTAGATTTAGTCAATTCTCTAATTAAGTCCATCTTTAATCTAACCTTAGGTCTAATCCAATTAATGGACCTAATTTTCACTAACCCATTAACCCAATGTGTTATGGTTTGTGTCTTAGGTTCTTCAATTCACAATCTTAGAACCTAATCAAACAACTTCTTAATTCTCAATTAAGTTTTGGGCTGAGGATTGGGGTTCAGCTTTTCGAAAATAATTTTCATGTTTGTAAAATATTTCTACAACATGGTTCTACCAACCAAGTTATATGTTTGATTCATAATCAAAATGCATGTGAAATAAGCATGAAACTACTTTAGATTCAATCTAAACAGGTTCATGTAATTGAAACAATTTCAACTTTAAACTGTGCATACCAATTGTTACGCAGAAATTATTAACAAAAAGATTTTATTTTAGATTTAAATATCTTTTAAATCTAATAAATTATAAATTTAATCTAGATCACATCTAACAAATTTATGATTAAAGATCGATCTACACGAACTAGGACAACCTTTACACTGTAAGGAGTAAACCTTACAGCAGGACAACCTACAGTTCGTGATTGATCTTACAATTTTAATTTTAGATTTAATAATAAGATTATAAATTAGATCTAATCTAAGAAATAATCTTAGCATGTATAAATAATCATATAATAAATAATCTAGGCTCTGATACCAATTAAAGGAACCAGATCTAGGGTTTCAGGATTAGATCTTGAAACTTTTTCAAGATTAGACAGTGGAAGACTAAAATAAATCAAAATTTATCTTATAAAATCAAAAAAAATTTATATCTAAGATTATGTTACATGATTATTATATGACATTAAATCAAAAATTAAAATATAAAGAGTAAGAACTACATGTTGATCATATCAACATGTTTCTATACTACATCTAATGTATGTAAAATATAATAGATCAGATCTATTACCTTGCAAGTTAGACGTTCTAACTTTGCTGATCCGAGCTTGAAAATGATGTTGCGAGCCGCACACATGTCCAGCCTCTAGGAGTCATCCACACGAGCCCATTAATCACGATCAGAAGTCCAGATCTAGGAAATCAGCACAGTATGCTAGTACTGTGCTGATCCTTCTTCGATGGTCGATCAGATGCCTCTTTCTTCTTGATTTGGACTCTTTCAAAGATGAAAAATAGGAGAAAGAGTTTTAGATGTGAGACACTCTTAGAAAACTCATAGATGGAGGAAGAAAAGAGGTGAACTCAGCAACCCTAGAAGAAGACCCTCTTCTTCTTCTCTTTGCTCTCACCCAGACACTTAATTATGTGTCTATTATATCTCCATGATCCAATACTCTTTCTCCCTAATTTTCATACACCCTAAATGTCTCTTAATGATATACAATTCACAAAAATTTCAAGAATAAATTCATCTTTAATAATGAGATATGAAGAATCTTTGTCTAGGTCAAATACCTAGTCAAGAAAAATCCAAACAGGACAAGTCAAGGGGTGCCCAATGTTAGATGTGTGCCCTAGATGCCAGATCGGCTGACATATTCCTGTACAAATCTAAGGGAAAATTTATAATTTTGACTATAAATAAATAAAAAGGTTATTCTTCTATCACATTGTGTACATTGTGTCTGTGATACATCTTTTGAGTTAGTGGGAATGTAAATTCATATTTTCAAAAGTTGAAAATTTAAGGCTTGAATTTACATAACTAATTCATAAACTGCTCCTGACCATAGGATCATCACGAGGATGGTGATTGATCCAGAAGGTTGGTGTACGATCGCTTCCTTAGGGTAGATGAGTCTTGAGTCTACAATGTGGAGACACCAGAGCGAGAGTACAGGTATTCATTGAGAATGAGAGTACTGAGCGTGACCACCTCAAGCTGTCATAAGGAAGTCTACCTTCTCATCGATGACTAGCTCGATGCTGCAGTTGTGTGTCTAGTTCTTTGACCTGAGGTGCATCGACAGTTCACCTTGAGTGCGTTCTAGTTTGACTACACCATAACTCAGACCCTAGCCATTCGAAACCCTGAGGTGTATGTTGGCTGTAGCATATCCATTGTAGGAACCAGATCGTATCAAGATGGGATCTATCAACCTCGGTAGATGAGAGGAGTAGTCCTATGGTGATCGAAAGATCGAGTCCTTAAGCCCATGGCCATGGCAGAGTGAAATAATGGAAAAGAATTTTTCATTGGGTTTCACATCGGATTCAGATCGATCGACTGATTCATATGACTGATGTTGGGTTTGACGAGTTCACCTTAACCTTAATTCAGTCGGGACTCATGATAGAGGAACTCAATCACACAGGTAGCTGCACCAAGAGGTTCATCTTCAGTTCTGATGGGTTGCCACCATATACTGCTAGGTGTCACTGATAGATTTTGGAAGCAATTAGAATGATTTTGATGATCGATCATTCTAATTGTCTGAATCAGAAGAGTTCTGATCCATCGAAAGGAGTTTCGATGATGTTGATGATGAGATCACGACATGTCTCATTACCATACAGAATTGAACCTAACTGGATCATACAAACAATGGTTAGGATCTGGATGTCATCAATTGGGCTACCCTAATTGATTTGGATAAGATCCAATTAGGTTCAAGGAAATCGTGCTAGCACTCAATTGAGCTTAACTTTCTCCTCGTGTAATCTTTTCTGTCTCTACTGAGCCAAATGTGATCTGGCTCATCTAGAGAATCTTGAAAATTTTTTTTTCAATCTAATTAAAGCTTGTCCAGCTTAGAAAAGACTTGTCTTAATTCATGAGATGAATTTAAGACAACACCTGCTAATTTCTAGCACCTGCCAATTTCATTTTAGGACATCTATCAGAAGTTGACATATGGGTCTTAAACTGAAGAGGATTCATTGGAGGATTTTTGTAGAGTGTCCATGTATCCAAACCACTTCAAATTGGGTGCCATAATCAAATTATGGCATGAGCTCAATTAGATTTAAGTGGGCGTCCCAAATGGATAAGAACCAAAGAGTCCTGATAAACTTGGACTCTTTGGTGCCACCTTATTTGTGCTTATCCAATGTTGGCACCAACATAGGAGAGAGCATGAGGATTCTTATCTGATATGATCAAATGACATCACTCCACCAATTAAAATTTTTTCAGAATTTATTGGAATTTTTTGATTGGTCGAATGATGTGGCACTGTGCAGCATACAGGATCTATATAAACCCTGTTGCACCTAAGGTTTCGAGATAGAACTTGTTTTATGCAAAAAATCCATTAGCTGCCACCCCTTCCCCTCTTCTTTATATCTTATCTGCTCTCCTTTCTCTACTCTTCACGTCCAAGAAGTTGGACATTCATCTGGCAAAGGTACAAGGTGTGGTGATGCCAGGAGCAGAAGGCTACAGGACATCTTCGACAGACTGCTGCTCCAACTTTAGAAGGAGTTTTGAAGTACTTTCAAATCAGATATTGCTCTAATTTTTGGAGAATAGAATCATGAAGAGAAGATATTCTAGATCCTACCTAAGTGGATACTGATAGAGGCCAGGCACTTGTGTGGCTACATCAGAACCTCAGGTAGTGCTGCGATCATCTACAGGGTAATTAGATTATCCTTGAGGTATGTCTATATTTCTCATACTTTTAGATTTAATTTTAGATTTTAAATATTAGATAATAAAATTAGATCTAATAGACATTAGATCTAAAATAGCTTAGGATAAAAAATTTTAATTTATTCTGCCCCAGATTTGATGAAATCTAGAAGATCCTACACAGGAAAAAGGTGATTTTTCCTTCAAGTGGTATCAGAGCTAGGTTGTTGGCTCTATTTCAGATCTATTTTAGATATAATTTTAATTTTAATTTATCTGATATTAAATGATTTTAGATGTCACATCAGATATGATAGGATCTGAAATCAAAATATTTAAAATTAAATCTAAAAAAATCTAACATGCATGAGATGCATAACTAGACTAGGATTAATTGAATCCATGAATAGTCTTAAATTTTATATTTTAATGAGATTAAAATATGAATTAAATATAATTTATTTTCTATTTTTTATATTATAATTATTATAATCAGATCAGAAAATAAAAAATAAAAAATTTAATTATTTCATAAAATTGATCTGTTGCATGCCTAGACTAGTTGTAGAATTGTTCTAGTAACTTGTCTAGAATAGTTTTTATTTTGAATAGTTTAATTTAAATTCTATGTTTTAGATATTACATATGATGTATTAGATCTGAAAACATATTAATTAGATTGATTTTTGATACATGAGATGTATGCAAAGTATGTATTAGTTAGATCTTAAATTGTATATGTGATGTGTTAATTTAGATCTAACTAGTTTTGTAGTTAAATTTATATTTCTGATTAAGGTGTTCCACATGGCCGTCTGGTCATAAGAACAAAATAAGATTTTAAGATCCTCTCTTCCCATTCAATGGGGTGTTCATATGACGTGTAGGGGTGCCATGCGTTCATCCTTAATCAAAAATCAAAACTTACTTTTCTGTAAAATCCTAGATCCTGAAACCTTAGGATTTATTTTACATGCTTTGTTTATGAACCCAAACTTAATTAATGTATTGAGCTTATGAAATTAAGTTAGATCTAAAATTAAGAATTTCAGATCTAAAATATTTTCATAAGATTGGGTTCGGGCTTGGGTAGCTCAATTAGGTCCAGCGGTTGATCAAACCGAATCAAGAGTTGGTTAGGTGGGATCATGAAAGCTAATAATTGACCAGCCTAATAGGATTAAGTCTGGGTCAAGGTCGAATCACATTTAGATGTGACTCGATCAAGTTAAGACCTAATTTGGCTCAGTGGTTAGAGCCTGGATTGTAGGCTAACCCAATTAGTTCTGGTTTGATAATTTGGTGTCTAAGATAAGTTGGACAGATGCGATCGACTAATTTTTAATTAGGAGCTACTCGACTCGAATGCGTTCTTGTCGAGTTAATGGCATATCTGAAAGGTTTTGTGATAATGGTGGAAGCACAGATTTCAAAGTAATTATTATGAAATCATAAAAATCAAAACCTAACTCCAAGATCACCTTATCAGAAATTAAACCATATAATATGCATTAATATCAAAATAAAAGATATAGAAACATACCTCTTATCGCTAGACCCTAATTTGTGCTTAGTTGTCGGCAGCAATCCGTCTGGGTTTCCACCAGATGCCCACGTGTTCACCCTCCAACATTGATCCACATAGAGACTCGATCAACCCACTAGCACCTATTTAAATATTCTTTGTAATTAAATTCTGATTTATCAGAATTTAAATGCAATTTGGGTAGAACCGCCTTTCTTGGCTTTGCTGTCACACTGTTGGACCTTTTCTTGCCTTCCTTTCTTGCTCCTTATCTTCTTAATTTTTATTCTAATTCTCTAAGCCTTTTGGAAGACTTTTTGTCCTTTATCAAAACCTTATCTAGGCTAGAGAGAAAGAATAAAGAAAATTGGGCAAGAAAAGCCTCTTGTAAGAAAGAAGGAAGAATTCTGAATGCACGAAGACTCCTCGGCGTGCACCCCTATTTATATTGCACGTAGGGGTGCAAACCAAAACATCTCACACCCACTCACACTTTATCTCATGCCCCCTTTCTATTTCCCACGCCCCATAAATTGTAAAATGCCATGTGTACATCAAAGTTGGGTTGAAGAGGTGCCTTATTTCAGAAGGACTCTTCGATCTTAACTTACGGTGTTCACATGAAAAGTCACAAAGCATCTCTTATTGGTGCCATCAACCCTTGCCTTTGGATCTGAAAGAAAGCCCATCCAATGGCCAAGATAGAGGGTGCCAACTTCAGGAAGGGCGCAAGAGATTAAGGGGCGTGGATAAGTTAAAACTTATCTCCCCATTTGAAATTTCCAAGGGGCGCTTCCAAGAGGTGGCGCATGGATTTAATCGTTATCTCTTCTCCTAATTTTTCTACGATGAGTTTAATACTCAGAAAAACTCTTAGGCACCTCCTAAGACATCTGAAAACTATTCGTAGAATAAAAGTCACGGAGAAAAAATAGGAAAGACCAAGTTAAGGGGCACCATCTCCCATCCATGCACCATGTGACACATGCGCATGGATTTAATCCTTATCTACTTCTCCTAATTTTTTTATGAGGAGTTTAATACTCAGAAGGACTCTTAGGTGCCTCCTAAGACATCTAAAAATCATTCATAGAATAAAAACTACGGAGAAAAAAATAGATAAGACCAAATTTAAGGTGGCGCCAACTCTATCCATGCGCCATGTGGCTCATGCGCATGGATTTAAATCCACATGCCAAGAGAGAGACTCTTAGGTATGTGGTTCTCTGGTTTTTGACACCCAACAGTAAGCCCAATTAAAACACTTCAAACCCATTTCAAGATCAAATCCAATTTGGCTTAAATTGGTTCTAAATTAGCCCAAATCGGAACCCGATTCGAATTCGATTCGAATCTAAATGCTAGGGTTTGCAACATGTGCTAGCATGTTCAACTTGCAAACATGATTTAATCAAATTAAACCCATGATCAATTCTCTTTGTGTGTGACCCATTGGGTTCCATATCTAGCCAGCAGTGAGTCCAGGTGCAATTTAAACTAATTTGGTTAGAACACAATCTAGCCGATTTAGGTCAAATCAAGCTGAACCGTTTTGATCAATTAGAACAGCTTTTAATTAATGATCGAATTAAACTCTTTAATTCGATCAAACTTATAAGACATGATTGACGTCTAGCAACATATCATGTCTATCTGAAAGATATAAATTTTTTGATGAAAATATCAAAAATATCCTTCAGTGGAAAATTACCATGCAACTTGATCTTACGATCATCCTGCATCCCGAATATAAGTTTGGGTATGAAAAAATGTCAAACTCAATTTTATATTCACATTTCTCTCGATCAAATAATAATGATTTGATTTATGAAATATTAAAAATCATTTTTAATTTTTTATAATGCTCTGATCAAAGTCTTCCTGAATCATTATTTGATTGAAGCAGATAGGATGCGAACTCCCCTTACTAGGAGTGATCATTTCCATATTGACCTACTCACAACCTTCATAAGCAATCCATCATATCCAGAACACCCCGTACATGATTAAATCATGAATGAGTATGATCCAAAATATGGATTCATGCTTATAAGGTTCTATGGCAGTCTCAAGTCAAAAGATTTACATGCACAATTCCCACTATAAGAAAAATCTATTGACATGTAGATAAGACTCCATCAGATGTTCTTTAATTGGATCAATTCAGTGAATTCATTCTCTAATGAACACTTACATCTTTATATTAGTGTCATACACAAGTAATTGTGAGATCAATTACCCTCTTAATCGAGCATACACCGGATGTACCAGTCTTATCGAAAATATTGATCTCCTACTTAATGTTCCATCGATTAGGAATATTTAAAATTAGGGTTTTAAGGTTTTAGGTCTCACTGGTATGATCTCATCTTAACCCTAAAACCATAGCCCTAATTTATGGGGTTCATCATAATAAAAAATAAGATGTAGCATATGATGAACAAAATGCCTTTATTTATTTAAAACATCAGTACATGAGTTGTCAGGAGACAAAAAAAATATCCTTCAATTTATACATTTTGATTGGCTTATAGGGCATATTCCTTTCAATCTCTCACTTGCACTAAAGCTAATCTCCCTTATATTTCAACCCCATACTATCGAGGTGGCGATCGAACTACTGCTGTGGTAAAGCTTTAGTGAACGTTTCCGCTATGTTGTTCTTTGTGTTTACTCGTTCAATAATGACATCTTGTCTTTCAATTATTTCACGAATGAGATGGAAGCATCTCAAAATGTTCTTGGATTTATGGTGAGACTTGGGTTCCTTTGCTTGAGCAACTGCTCCAATATTATCACAATAAAATGGCACTGGGTTCTCAATCTCAGGAATAACGCCCAATTCAGTGATGAACTTCTTCATCCAGACAGCTTCTTTGGTGGCTTCACTTGCAGCTATGTATTCTGCCTCTGTAGTTGAGTCAGCTACTGTTTGCTGCTTAAAACTCTTCCAACTCACTGCTTCACCATTCAAAGTAAAAACATACCCTGAAATGGATTTGCTATCATCTAGGTCTGATTGAAAACTAGAATCAGAGTATCCTTCTAGTTTAAGATCAGATCCACCATATATAAGAATAATATCCTTAGTCCTTCTTAAGTACTTTAAAATATTTTTCACAGCCTTTCAATGATCCTCTCCTGGATCAGCCTGAAATCTACTGGCTATGCCTAAGGCATAAGCTAAATCAGGCCTGGTATATAATATAGTATACATTATTGATCCTACAGCCGAAGCATAAGGAATAGAACTCATTCTATTTTTCTCTTCAGTTGTCTTAGGAGACATCTTCTTAGAAAGATGTATGCCTTGACTCATGGGTAAGTAACCTCTTTTACTTTCATTCATACTGAATCTTTTCAGTATTAAGTCAATGTACCTAGACTGGGATAAGCCTAGCATCCTTTTAGATCTATCTCTATAGATCTTTATACTAAGTATATAGGATGCTTCCTCCAAGTCTTTCATGGAAAACTTATTTGATAGCCATAATTTGACTGTTTGTAACATTGGGATATCATTCTCAATAAGGAGTATGTCATCTACATACAGAACTAAGAAAATTAGGGCACTCCCACTAGTCTTCTTATACACACAAGGTTCATCCACATTCTTGATGAAACCAAACTCTTTGACTATTACATCAAAATGGATGTTCCAACTCCTTGAGGCTTGCTTTAATCCATAAATAAATTTTTTAAGCCTGCATACTAGATTTGGTCTGTCATTTGAGACAAAACCCTCTAGCTGTGACATGTAGACCTCCTCTTCTAGAAAACCATTTAAGAAGGCGGTCTTCACATCCATTTGCCATATTTCATAATCATAGTATGCTGCTATTGCAAGCATTATCTGAATAGATTTGAGCATGGAAATAGGTGAAAAAGTTTCATCATAATCAATATCCTATTTTTGTCTGAAATCTTTAGCTACCAATCTAGCTTTATAGATTTCTATTTGATCATCTGCTCCAATCTTTTTCTTATAGACCTATTTGCACCCAATAAGTTTTACCCCTTCTGGTGCATCAACCAAAGTCTATACTTTATTGGTGTACATGGAGTCCATCTCGGATTTTATGGCATCTTGCCATTTGTCTGAGTCCTTACTCATGACAGCTTCCGTATAGGTCAAAGGTTCGTCATTCTCAATGACTTGGGCTTCATTATTCTCAATAATGAACCCATATCTTATAGGTATATGTCATACCCTATCTGACCTATGAATAGGAGTTATGTGTTCTGATTCTTCCTTATTTATGTGAATATTTGGTTGAGAAATATCTATTTATTTTTTTTGAACTTCATTAATTTCAATATTTCTCCCACTGCCTCTTTCTATGATAAATTCTTTTTCCATGAAAGTGGCATGCCTACTTACAAATATCTTTTATTCAGTAGGGTGGTAGAATAGATATCCTATACTATCCTTAGGATATCCTACAAACAAACATTTATCTGCTCTAGCATTTAGCTTATGTCCAAAATTTTTTTTGACATATGCTGAACATCCCCATATCTTAAAATATTTAAGATTGGGCTTCTTACCTCTCCATATTTCATATGGAGTGCTAGATACAGATTTAGAAGGTACTCTATTCAAGATAATTATTGCGGTCTCTAAAGCATGACCTCAGAAGGAAGTAGGCAATTCAGTGAAGCACATCATGGATCGTACCATATCTAATAAGGTATGATTTCTCCTTTCGGCTACACCATTTAATTGTGACGTATAAGGAGGTGTCCATTCAGAGATAATTCCCTTTACTTTAAGATGGTCTAAAAATTCATTGGATAAGTATTCTTTTCCTCGATCAGATCGAAAGATTTTTATACTTTTTTTAGTTTGTTTTTCGACCATATTTTGATACTCTTTGAATTTATCAAAAGCTTCGAATTTATGTTTCATAAGATACACATATCCAAACCTAGATAAATCATCTGTAAATGTAATAAAATAAGAGTATCCACCTCTGGCCTGGGTTGTCATAGGGCCACATACATCTGTATGTACAAGTCCTAACAACTCATTTGTCCTATCTTCATTTTCACTAAATGAAGTCTTGGTCATTTTACCCATGAGACATGATTCACAAGTTCCTAATGATTCACAATCATAAGGATCAAAGAACTTTTCTTTGTATAACTTGTTAATCCTAGTCTCACTAATATGACCAAGTCGACAATGCCAAAGTAAGGTATTATTTACATTATCTCTCTTACATTTATTATTTTCATCAACATGAAAAATATTATTATTCAAACATAGAGTCAACAAACCATTGTCAAAGATGCCATGGCAAATTATTTCATTAGAAAAACTAATCGAGCAACCATTGCTCATTACAAATATTTGATATCCTTGTTTTATCAACAAGGGTACAGATACAATATTTTTAATGATCTTAGGCATGTAATAACAATTTGTTAGCTCTAAGATCTTTTTAGAAGAAAACTTCAAGATATATGTCCCTACAGCTTCTGCTTGGATAGAATCTCCTCCAGCACCATAGAGCTCGAAGTCTCCCTTCCTCAAACTTCTAATTTTCTGCAGCCCCTGCAATGATTTGCAGATATGAAAACCACAGACAGTATCCAATACCCAAGAGTTTGAAATGAAAGAATTCAATGATAATATTGTATGTATCTCATACATACCTTTTGGTGCATTATTTGCACCAGTCTTCACTATTGCAAGATAAGCCTTGCAATTCCTTTTCCAATGACCTGCCTTGCCACAATGAAAGCAGGTCGACTGTTCGGAGGTCTTCTTTCCCTTCTTTCTCTTATTTATACCACCTTTAGGGTTCAACCTCCTTTTAGAATCCTTTTTGCCTGCCTTCTTCTTGGAGATCCCATCCACAAGAAGAAGAAGAGCCTTATCCTTCTTGATATGGCTCTCTACTGTCTTGAGTATATTTAACAGCTCAGGCAAGAAAGAATTCAGTTTGTTCATGTGATAGTTCACGACAAACTGAGAAAATAATTCTGGAAGTGATTGCAGGATTAGATCCTGACTCAACTCTCCATCCATAACAAAACTTAATTGACCTAATCGAGTGATCAGGTCAATAACCATCAAAACATAGTTTTGTATAGATGACCTCTCTGTCATTCTGGTACAGAATAACTGCTTAGATATCTCATATCTAGCAGTCCTACTCTGTTCTCCATAAAGCTCTTTTAAATTGAGCAATATGGAATGAGTGTCCATGCTATCATGCTGTCTCTGTAACTCATTTGTCATAGAGGCAAGTATGATACACTTGACAGTTAAAGAATCATTTTGTCATATCCTATATGTGGCTTTTTCTTCCTCTATGGCATCCTCCCCAACTGGCTCAATGTCAGGGGTATCGAGGATGTAAGAAAGCTTCTCTTGACTAAGTACTATTTTAAGATTTCTCAACCAGTCCATATAGTTGGTACCAGTCAATTTATTTGTATCCAAAATGGAGCGAAGTGAAAGTGAAGAAGCCATTAATCTACATAATAAAGAACATTACATAAGCGAACAACTCAAGATGATATACACAATTAAATTATGACTTTAATTTTATTGTGTCTCCCACTATTTTATCAGACATCATAACCCTCTAGTATGATGTTCGAGAAAACCCTGATTGATTTTCTTAGTGGGATCGAGACCCTAATTCTTTATAAAAGATCTTGTGGTTGCACAACAAACCTTTTATAAGTTTAAAGGTAGGAAACTCTTTCCAATTGCATCTCATGCAATTCTCAATAAAAACCCTGGCCTCTAAAATATTAATAGCCTTGTGTTTACACAACAAACCATAATGTTTTAGTTAAGTAGGATCCTTCATTTTAATACAGTCAAAATAGAATATAAATACTTTTGTGGTTACACAACAAAGCATTATACTCAAAAATTGCTACAAGCATCTCGATGCGCCAGAACAATATTATGTCAGTTTCCATAATTGGTCTTGTGGTTACACAACAAACCTAATAAGGTTCGTGACATAATAATGTCCTAGCATGAAGGAAGGCCATAATGTAGTGAATATAACACCGAGCATCCCAGCCAAGAATTAAATTAATCTAATCAGCCAGGTAAGTGGGAGAGAGGTGGGGGTCCCCCCGTTGCTTTTCTTAGACACCAATAAATTTGACCAGGTCAGACAACGGAACCAATTAGAAACCACGTTCTCTTTACCAATCATGAACCACTTTCCTAGACACTGATTGATCAATTAGACATTATAGACTGGTTCTACTATTGGTTAATTACACTACAACTTAATATCATTTTACAGAGGGCTTTTCAGGTATCAATGCATATTTAATTTCTATATCATACTAAATACATGAATAAAAGAAATTAGCATCATAGTGAACACAATTCAATATGACAGAGCGATATTCCATAATTATATACATCATAATTTAATTATGAAATAATGAATATGATCTCATCATATTAATATCATATTAAAACATAAATAATGAACATATCATATTTATAATATTGCCATTAAATCATTAACATATCATCATATGATTTAATTCTAACAAGGTGGCTCTGATACCACTGAAAGGTTTTGTGACAATGGTGGAAGCACGGATTTCAAAGCAATTATTATGAAATCATAAAAACCAAAACCTAACTCCAAGATCACCTTATCAAAAATTAAACCATATAATATGCATTAATATCAAAATAAAAGATATAGAAACATACCTCTTATCGCTAGACCCTAATTTGTGCTTAGTTGTCGGCAGCAATCCGTCTGGGTTTCCACCAGGTGCCCACGTGTTCACCCTCCAACGTTGATCCACATGGGGACTCGATCAATCCACTAGCACCTATTTAAATATTCTCTACAATTAAATTCTGATTTATCAGAATTTAAATGCAATTTGGGCAGAACCTCCTTTCTTGGCTTTGCTGTCACACTGTTGGACCTTTTCTTGCCTTCCTTTCTTGCTCCTTGTCTCTTTAATTTTCATTCCAATTCTTTAAGCCTTTTGGAAGACTTCTTGTCCTTTATCAAGACCTTATCTAAGCTAGAGAGAAATAATAAAGAAAATTGGACAAGAAAAGCCTCTTATAAGAAAGAAGGAAGAATTCTGAATGCATGAAGACTCCTCGACGTGCACCCCTATTTATATTGCACGTAGGGGTGCAAACCAAAACATCTCTTGCCCACTCACCCTTTATCTTACGCCCCCTTTCTATTTCTCACACCCCATAAATTTTAAAATGCCATGTGTACATCAAAGTTGGGTTGAAGAGGCGCCTTATTTCAGAAGGACTCTTCGATCTTAACTTACGGTGTTCACATGAGAAGTCACAAAGCTTCTCTTATTGGTGCCATCAACCCTTGCCTTTGGATCTGAAAGAAAGCCCATCCAATGGCCAAGATATAGGGTACCAACTTCAGGAAGGGTGCAAGAGATTAAGGGGCGTTGATAAGTTAAAACTTATCTCCCCATTTGAAATTTCCAAGGGGCGCTTCCAAGAGGTGGCGCATGGATTTAATCCTTATCTCTTCTCCTAATTTTTCTATGATGAGTTTATTACTCAGAATGACTCTTAGGCATCTCCTAAGACATCTAAAAACCATTCATAGAATAAAAGTCACAGAGAAAAAATAGGAAAGACCAAGTTAAGGGGTGCCATCTCCCATCCATGCGCCATGTGACACATGCGCATGGATTTAATCCTTATCTACTTCTCCTAATTTTTTTATGAAGAGTTTAATACTCAGAAGGACTCTTAGGCACCTCCTAAGACATCTAAAAATCATTCATAGAATAAAAACTATGGAGAAAAAATAGATAAGACCAAATTTAAGGTGGCGCCAACTCTATCCATGCGCCATGTGGCTCATGCGCATGGATTTAAATCCACACGCCAAGAGAGAGACTCTTAGGTGTGTGGTTCCCTGGTTTTTGACACCCAACAGCAAGCCCAATTAAAACACTTCGAACCCATTTCAAGACCAAATCCAATTTGGCTTAAATTGGTTCTAAATTAGCCCAAATCGGAATCCGATTCGAATTCGATTCGAATCTAAATGCTAGGGTTTGCAACATGTGCTAGCATGTTCAACTTGCAAATATGGTTTAATCAAATTAAATCCATGATAAATTCTCTTTGTGTGTGACCCATTGGGTTCCATATCTAGCCAGCAGTAAGTCCAGGTGCAATTTAAACTAATTTGGTTAGAACACAATCTAGCCGATTTAGGTCAAATCAAGCTAAACCGTTTTGATCAATCAGAACAGTTTTTAATTAATGATCGAATTAAACTCTTTAATTCGATCAAATTTATAAGACATGATTGATGTCTAGCAATGTATCATGTCTACTTGGAAGATATGAAATTTTTGATGAAAATACCAAAAATACCCTTCAGTGGAAAATTACCATGCAACTTGATCTTATGATCATCCTGCATCCCGAATATAAGTTTGGGTATGAAAAAATATCAAACCCAATTTTATATTAACATTTCTTTCGATCAAATAATAATGATTCAATTTATAAAACATTAGAAACCATTTCTAATTTTTCATAATGCTCTGATCAAAGTCTTCCTGAATCATTATTTGATTGAAGCAGATAGGATGCGATCTCCTCTTACTAGGAGTGATCGTTTTCATATTGACCTACTCACAACCTTCATAAGCAATCCATCATATCCAGAACACCCCGTACATGATTAAATCATGAATGAGTATGATCCAAAATATGGATTCATGCTTATAAGGTTCTATGGCAGTCTCAGGTCAAAAGATTTACATGCACAATTCGCACTATAAGAAAAATTTGTTGACATGTAGATAAGACTCCATCAGATATTCCTTAATTGAATTAATTCAGTGAATTCATTCTCTAATGAACACTTACATCCTTATATTAGTGTCATACACAAGTAATTGTGAGATCAATTACCCTCCTAACCGAGCATACACAGGATGTACCAATCTTACCGAAAATATTGATCCCCTACTTAATGTTCTATCGACTAAGAATATTTAAAATTAGGGTTTTAAGGTTTTAGATCTCACTGGTATGATCTCATCATAACCCTAAAATCATAGCCCTAATTTATGGGGTTCATCATAATAAAAATAAGATGTAGCATATGATGAACAAAATGCCTTTATTTATTTAAAACATCAGTACATGAGTTATCAGGAGATAAAAAGAATATCCTTCAATTTATACATTTTGATTGGCTTATAGGGTATATTCCTTTCAATATCCCTCCCACCGGTCTCACTTACCTGGTCATATGTGTCGACTCAGTTCTGATTAGAGGTGGCTAACAATTCGAACTAACCCATGCCACTAGGTTAGTCATAATTGTTATGACTATGTCAAGTCAAGTTTAAAAAGACCTAAATCAAATCTTCCTAAGAAAATATTAAGTCTAGGTTTTCCACCATTGTGGATGTGTGGGCCCTTTCTGGGGTTGATTATTCTTGGTTGGTTATAATGGCTCAGTTGCACCGGAAAGATGCAACCATGTCCATTAGGCATTGGATGCTACGGATTAGAGGATGGGTTGGGCTCAATATTCCGGATACGGTGAGGGACCCAATCAGGAATCTAGTTCGTGCAAATAGTGGGTTTGGCTTAACTAAGGATTGGAGCAATATCTCGGATACGGTGAGCTTCATGAATTAGAGATCAAGTTTTGGATGTACCATGATTAGAGAATCATTGGACAAGAGTTGTCCACTCATCGGTTGACCCATCACCAATAACTATTAGGTGAGATGATGAGCCAGTCGGTGAGACTGCACCACCCACTAGAAATCACTAATCATGGAGATTTTCACATCTCTACGAAGGGAGTGTAGGGATCTGAAAAAATAGTGGGAGCCTAATTTATTTAAAAATAAAAACCCTAAATGAATTAGTTGAGTCTGATTACAAAATCTAACTAGAAACTTTTGACTCTCTATAGGAAATATGTCTGCCTCAAACTCCCTGACCAAAATTCTAGACACTCATAGGCTGACTAGACCAAATTTTAAGGACTGATTGAGGAACTACAGAATTATTCTAGGTTTCGAAAAAATTGACTCATGTCTTGGACCAGGACCCACCTGCCATGCCAGCACGTCCGACTGCTGAACAGAGAGTGTCTCTGAAAAAGTAGATGGATGATGATAACAAAGTCAGGTACTACATGTTGGGTGCAATGTCTGATGATTTACAGTGCCAACATGAAAATATTTTGACTATCCGTCAAATATTGGCTCACCTACAAGAGTTGTTTGGTGAACAGAGTCATGCGGCCAAGTATCAAGTCTGTCAAAGACTTTTTAAGGCCAAGATGCATGATGGGCAGTCAGTCCAAGATCATTGTTTGACAATGATCAAGGATCTTGAGGAGCTTGAGAAGCTCGGTATCATCTTAGACAAGAATTTTCAGATTGATGTGATCCTTCAGTCCTTGTCCGATGCATATGGTTAGTTCATCATAAACTTCCATATGTATAAGATGCAATGTACCTTGGCTGAGTTAATGAATATGCTGGTTACGGCTGAGCTTTCAATGAAAGGTTCAAAAGGCTCAGTTCTTACTGTGGAGCGGACTTCTTCCAAGAGAAAGTCTTTTGGAAAGAAAAAGAAGTCCATGAAGAAGCAGAAGGTGGATGGCAAGAACAAGAAGACAGGATCGAAGAAGAAGGCTTCTGAAAAGGGAAAGTATTTTCACTATCAGTCAGAAGGCCATTGGAAGTAGATCTGTCCTCAGTATCTGGCCACCCTGAAGAACAAGAAGGATGGTCCTTCTAGAGGTATGCTCATTATCGAATCTAATCTTACGGTTTCTTCTGCATCCAGTTGGGTGCTTGATTCTGGTTCTAGTGCTCATTTGTACACTTCTATGCAGGGTCTTGAAGAGAGCAGGAGGCTGAGGGATGGGGAGATGATCCTACATGTCGGAAATGGAGCAAGAGTTACTACTGTGGCCGTAGGAACCTACCCTCTGTGATTACCGTTAGGATTAGATTTAGTTTTAAGAGACTGTTATTATGTGCCTGCAGCAAGCAGGAATTTGATTTCTGTTTCATGTTTAGCACAAGAAGGCTATGTGATTAGCTTTCATAAGGACCATTGTAACATATTATGAAAATAATAAAGTTGTAAATGGTTTTGTTATTAATGGTCTCTATCAGTTACATGTTGATGTATCTGTTTTTAATATTGAGCAAAATATGAATGCCATAGGAATTAAAAGGCCTAGAGATAGTCTAAATAATAAGTATCTGTGGCACTTAAGGCTAGGTCATATAGCGAAAGATAGGGTTAACAAATTAGAGAAATTCGAACTACCGAGTCTGTTGACTTTTGAGTCATATCCAGTTTGTGAATCATGCTTTCAAGGCAAAATGATCAAGCTCTCTTTTGTGGGACATGAGGAAAGGGCCACAGACCTACTTGCCCTAGTACATACGGATGTGTGTGGTTCATTTGATGTGCCGGCTAGAGGCAACTTTGTCTACTTCATTATCTTTATCGATGATATGTCTAGGTATGGGTATGTGTTTCTAATAAAACACAAGTCTGAAGCCTTGGAAAGGTTCAAAGAATTCAGACATGAGGTAGAAAAACAAACAGGAAAGCCCATTAAGGTTCTTCGATCAGATCGAGGAGGTGAATACCTTAATCGAAAATTCCTAGACTATCTTAAGGATAATGGTATAGTCTCTCAATGGACTCCACCTGGAATATCTCAACTCAACAAGATTTCAGAACAGAAAAATCGGACCCTATTAGATATGGTCCGTTCCATGATGAGCTTCACAGACCTCCAAAATTTTTTTTGGGGACATTGTCTCATGACAGTAATTTATGTATTGAATAGGGTTTCCTCTAAAACCGTTCCTACCACACCGTATGAGATATGGCATGATAAGAAGCCAAGTCTGAATCATCTCAGAATTTGGGGTTGTCCGGCTCATGTCAAGAGACAGCAGATGGACAAGTTAGAGTTCAGGTCTTTTAGAGCTCGGTTCATAGGATATCCTAAAGAGTCATTAGGATATTATTTTTATATTTCGAAAGATCACAATGTGATTATGAGTCAAAATGCTATTTTTCTTGAAAAATAGTTTATTCAAGATGGTGGCATCGGAAGAATAATTAAGCTCAAGGAGAATGTCTCCCAAGAGCAACGAGCTAATGAACCTGAGGAACCTAATCAATCAGAACCAGTCCTAACACAACCTCTTCCACCTCGTAGATAGACTAGGGTTTCCCATCCTCTTGAAAGGTACTTAGGTACCAAACAAGAGAATGTAGAAGAAATATTCCTCATAGAAAATAGGGTTCATGGTGATGATCCCAAGACCTATGATGAGGCAATATCAGTTATCGACTCCGAGAAATGGTTAAAGGCAATGAGATCAAAAATTGACTCGATGCACTCAAACCAAGTCTGGACCTTGGTAGATCCATCTGAAGGTATTGTACCTATTGGGTGTAAATGGATCTTCAAAGAAAGATAGGTGCAGATAGAAATGTGGAGACATTCAAGGCTAGGCTCGTAGAGAAAGGTTATAGTCAGCGAGAAGGCATTGACTATCAGGATACCTTCTCGCCCGTAGCCATGCTAAAATCCATCCGCACATTGCTTGCTGTTGTAGCCTATTTCGATTATGAAATATGGCAGATGGACGTGAAAATAGCATTCTTAAATGGATATCTTGAGGAAGATATCTATATGGAATAGCCGTTTGGTTTCACATACAGTGATGATGATCACAAGGTCTGCAAACTGCAAAAGTCTATTTATGGACTTAAGCAAGCATCTCGGAGTTGGAATACTCGTTTCAATGATCAAAATATTTGGTTTCATCAAGAACGAGGAGGAATCATGTGTGTTCAAAAAGGTCAGTGGGAGCACAGTTGTCTTCCTCGTATTGTACGTGGATGACATACTCCTAATTGGTAATGACATTCCCATGTTGACCTCAGTCAAAGTATGGTTGTCTAAGGAGTTCTCTATGAAAGATCTAGGAGAGGCATCCTTTATACTGGGTATTAAGGTCTATAGAGATAGACCAAATAGGATGCTGGGATTTTCACAGAAGATGTACATAGAGGAGGTGCTAAAAAGGTTTAGCATGGATAACTCCAAAAGAGGTTTATTATCTTTTAGACATGGTATTCATCTCTCCAAGAAGATGTGCCCTAGCACACCTGAGGAGATTGAATGCATGAGTAAGATCTTTTATGCTTCGGCAATAGAGAGCCTCATATATGCCATGCTATGTACACGACTTGATATAGCATATGCTGTGAGTGTCACAAGTAGATATCAGTCGAATCTAGGTGAAGAGCACTGGACTTCTGTGAAATGTATCCTTAAGTACTTGAGAAGGACTAAAGATATGTTTCTAGTCTTTGGGAATGGAGAACTCCAGATTCAGGAATTTACAGACTCAGACTTTATGTCTGATATAGATGATGGAAAGTCGATATTTGGGAGTCTGTTTATTTGCAATGGTGGTGCAGTTAGTTGGAAGAGTTCCAAGCAAATGGTAATTGCAGATTCCACCATGGAGGCAGAGTATATTGCCGCATCGAAAGCTACGAAGGGGGCATTCTGGTACAAGAAATTTACTGCAGAACTTGGAGTGATGTCATCGGATGCCATACCTTTTTACTGCGACAATAATGGCACCATAGCCCTAGCTAAGGAGCCAAGGTCTCACCAGATATCCAAGCACATCGAGCGGCGATTCCATTTGATCTGTGATTACCTCAAAAAAGGTTATGTCGAGGTCAAGAGAGTCGACTCTATAGATAATATGGCAGACCTGCTGATTAAGCCATTGGGCCAGCAGAAGATCGAAGCGCACCTTGAAAAGATGGGATTTAGATATATAGCCAATTGGCATTAGGTCAAGTGGGAGTTTGTTAGATGTGTGCCCTAGATACCAGATCGATTGACACATTCTTGTATAAATCTAAAGGCAAATTTATAATTTTGACTATAAATGAATAAAAAGGTTATTCTGCTATCACATTGTGTACATTGTGTCTGTGATACATCCTTTGAGTTAGTGGGAATGTAAATTCATATTTTTAAGAGTTGAAAATTTAAGGCATGAATTTACATTACTAAATCATAAACTACTCCTGACCATAGGATCATCACGAGGATGGTGATCGATCTAGAAGATTGGTGTATGATCGCTTCCTTAGGATAGATGAGTCTTGAGTCTACGGTGTGGAGACATCAGAGCGAGAGTACAGATATTCATTGAGAACGAGAGTACTGAGCGTGACCACCTTGAGCAGTTATAAGGAAGTCTACCTTCTCATCGATGACTAGCTCGATGCTACAGTTGTGTGTCTAGTTCTTTGACCTGAGGTGCATCGACGGTTCACCTTGAGTGTGTTATAGTTTGACTATACCATAACTCGATCTCCTAACTATTCAGAACCCTACGGTGTATGTTGGCTGTAGCATATCCATTGTAGGAACCAGATCGCACCAAGATGGGATCTATCAACCTCGATAGATGAGAGGAGTAGTCCTATGGTGATCGAAAGATCGAGTCCTTAAGCCCATGGCCATGATAGAGTGAAATAATGGAAAAGAGTTTTTCATTGGATTTCACATCTGACTCGAATCGATCGATTGATTCATATGACTGATGTTGGGTTTGACGAGTTCACCTTAACCCTAATTCAGTCGGGAATCATGATAGAGGAACTTAATCACACAAGTAGCTGCACCAAGAGGTTCATCTTCAATTCTGATGGGTTGCCACCATATACTACTAGGTGTCACTGGTGGATTTTGGGAGCAATTAGAATGATTTTGATGATCCATCATTCTAATTGTCTGAATCAGAAGATTTCTGATCCATCGAAAGAAGTTTTGATGATGTCGATGATGAGATCATGACATGTCTCATTACCATACAGAATTGAACCTAACTGGGTCACACAAATAAGGGTTAGGATCTGGATGTCATTAATTGGGCTACCCCAATTGATTTGGATAAGATCCAATTAGGTTCAAGGAAATCGTGCTAGCACTCGATTGAGCCTAACTTTCTCCTCGTGTAATTCTTTTTGTCTCTACTGAGCCAAATATGATCTGACTCATCCAGAGAACCTTGGAAATGTTTCTCTCAGTCTAATTGAAGCTTGTCCAGCTCAGAAAAGGCTTGTCTTAATTCATGAGATGAACTTAAGACAACACCTGCTAATTTCTAGCACCTGCCAATTTCATTTTAGGACATCTGTCAAAAGTTGACATATGGGTCATAAACTGAAGAGGATTCATTGGAGGATTTTTATAGAGTGTCCATATATCTAAACCACTTCAAATTGGGCACCATAATCAGATTATGGCGTGAGCTCAATTGGATTTAAGTGGGCGCCCCAAATGGATAAGAACCAAAGAGTCCTGATAAACTTGGACTCTTTGGCGCCACCTTATTTGTGCTTATCCAATGTTGGTGCCAACATAAGAGAGAGCATGGGGATTCTTATTTGATGTGATCAGATAATATCACTCCACCAATCAATTTTTTTTCAAAATTTATTGGAATTTTTTGATTGGTCGAATGATGTGGCACTGCACAGCATACAGGATCTATATAAACCCTACTGCACCTAGGGTTTCGAGATAGAACTTATTTTATGAAAAAAACCCATTAGCTGCCACCCCCTCCCCTCTTCTCTAATCTTCCCTGCTCTCCTTTCTCCCCTCTTCATGTCCAAGAAGTTGGACGTTCATCTGGAAAAGATACAAGGTGTGGTGGCGCCAGGAACAGAAGGCTGCAGGACATCTTCGACAGGCTGCTGCTCTAACTTTAGAAGGAGTTCTGAAGTACTTTCAAATTAGATATTGATCTAATTTTTGGAGTGTAGAATCATGAGGAGAAGATGTTCTAGATCCTATCTGAGTAGATACTGGTAGAGGCCAGGTGCTTGTGTGGCTACATCAGAACCTCAGGCAGTGCTGCGATCATCTACACGGTAATTAGATTACCCTTAAGGTATGTCTATATTTCTTATACTTTTAGATTTAATTTTAGATTTTAAATATCAGATAATAAAACTAAATCTAATAGACATTAGATCTGAAATAGTATAGGATAAAAATTTTTAATTTATTCCATCCCAGATTTGATGAAATTTGGAAGATCCTACATAGGAAAAAGGTAATTTTTCTTTCACCTAACTCTTGGGCACCCCCTCCTTTTTCTGCCATGGACCATCAGCAAAGGGTACACAATATGTGCCATAAATATCCATAAAAATCTCAAAAAAAAATTGGATAAAATCAGTACCATAAGAAAAAAATTTTGGTTTCCTAAAATTCTATCTCATAGAATTTGAAATCCAAACTAATTCCTACTTTGACTTGGTCCACAATCACATTCCATGTAAGAGAGAAAGAGTGGAAAGCTTTGGGCATGCATGAAGGCCTGGGAGAGAAGGTTTTATTGCACAAAATAAGAGAGAGTGGGAGTAGGGGGCTAAGGTGGCGCAAGGTAGAATCCTAGTCTTACTAGGATTCAATCTATGACTTGTTCAAATTTGGTTTCTCAATCTAAATCAAACCAAAATTAAATTAATCTAATTAAAATAGGTATTAATCCAATTAAAAACTTAATTTAATCATATTAAATTAGATTTAAATTAGATTTAATTTTCTAATCAAATTAGAAATTAGGTTGACCCATGTCCTAATTGAACAGGATTAGTTTTTCCTTGCACTTGGCTTATCCAATAAACTAATTGGACTTGATCCAATCAAGTCTAAACTAAATCTAATTAAATCATATTCAATTAGACTTAATCTCAACCCATTGGTTTAATCAAATTAAGCTAATTAACAATCGAATTGCTAATCGATCCTCCTGCAACACTTGCACTAGGTTAAATGTCAATCATATTGATCATTTTATCCTAGAATGATTCTTAATCGTTGATCAACCATCCGATCAGATCATGAACTCTAATGTGTGTGACATCATAGGTCTAAACCTAAGTCTATAGCATAGAAATAAATTTTTATACCAATCGAAGTGACCATCTAGCAATGATATCCGATGATCGAATAGGTCGAATGTGTAGAACAACATCCTTAGAACCCATATGAATATAGTTTCCATATAATTTTTCTCCTTGACCAAAATGCTCATAGGATACTTCAGAGTTCAACTGTCAACTCTGATCAGGTTATCCACATTATATTTTAAAATATCAAATCCATCTGATGGATTATCCTGGTCAAAGTTTTGCTAAATTGAAATACAGCGACTCATTCTTCTCCAACTCTTGGAGCGGTCAATCCCATCTCGATCACACTTTGACTTTGTAAGTACTTGACTATGCCCAGAAGCCTTCCATCACTGAATTAGAAATTTAGTTAGTCCAATACCAAGCACAGTGAGTTGCTTGTAAGTCACTGAGGTGATCTCAGGTCTAAGGGATACTTATACCTATATCCCATCAGAGACATTCTCGACAGCAGAATGCTCTGGAGTTGGTCATGTTCAATGACGATGTACCTTTACATCTCACTTGTCTATCATACCAGTATCTCCACACTCTTTGGTTAAGAGGACAACCAACCCATATGGCCTATAGTGACCTATGCTCGATAGAAGCTATCGTCCTTATTAACAGCCTATCATTTGGTCGTGAACAGTTTTAAAGACTAATCGATAAATTCTCTCTTTATTGAATCTAAATAGTCCTAAAGACTTCATCACAACAACGAAGTTCATTAGAAGATAAAAACTTATGATAAAAATATCAAAAAAAAATATTTTATTTATTAACAAATCAATTACAATACAAGGTTGCTCAACCGTCAACAGACTGACGATTGACTTTTGAGACATATTTTCCAACAATATCATACTCATATTTCTCTCAATCTTAAATGATGATTCAATTAATAAAATATTAAAAACTCTTTCTAATTTTTATTCTATTTTAATCAAAGGCTTCCTGAATCATCAATCGATTAAAGCAAGTAGGATGTGATCTCTTCATACTAGGAGTAATCGATTTCATGTTGATCTACTCACAACCTCTATATACATTCCATCTTATCTAGAATACTCTGTACATCACTAAGACATGAATGAGTATGAACTAAAAATATGAATTCATGTATATAAGGTTGTATGGTAGTCTCAGGTCAAAGGATTATATGCACAACTCCCACTATAAGAAAACATCTTTTGACGGATAAGTAGATTTCATAAGATATTTCTTAAGTCGGATCAATTTAGTAAAGTCATTCTCTAATGAGCATCCACTTTCTTGTATTAGTGTCTCACATAAATAGCATATGAGATCAGCCACTCTCTCCATCGAGCATACATAAGAAGTGCTAGTCTATCCAGAATATTGATCTCCTACTCAATGCTCCAATGACTAAGAATATTCTAAATTAAGATTTTTAAAATTTTAGGTCTCATAAGTATGATCTCATCATAACCCTAAATCTATTACTCTGATTTATAGAGTTCATCATAATCAAGATGCAGCATATGATGAAAAATACCTTTTATTTATAAAGAGTCAATACATGAGTCTGAAAGATTATAAGAAAAATCCATCAAAATATAAAATTTTGATTGGCTTGTAGGGCATATTTTGTTGACTTAGTGATGCTTATGGCATATTTTGATAGTGCTGTCTTGTTGTGCTATCCACAAGGAAAGTATTATTCAGGTATGACTATATAGGATTGAAGGATACGACTTAACTAAAATACTATAGTTTGTTATGCTATCCATAAGGCTATAAATATTTAGAGGTAAAAGTTATATTGAGAGTTGCATGAGATGTAATTAGTAAAGAGTTACTTACCTTTGAACTCATAGGAGCTTGTTGTGCTATCTACAAGACTTTTTATGAGGAATTGAGATCTCAATCCCACTAAAAAACTTTGTGATAAGATTTTTTGATTTCATACTTGAGGGCTATAAAATTTACTAAAATAGTAGGAGGCACAATTAGATAAAAATCTCATCTAACTTGTGCATGTCATCATGAGTAGTCATTGAATGCTCTTATATACACATATGCATCTTTACTATCACTGCATAATAAATTTTTAAATAGATAAAATATCATGAAATGTTAAGAAAAAGAAGATGAAGAATGTCTTCACTAAGGTATCTAATTTAGTATTACAGCAATGATGAACATTAGAATTAAATTGTAAGAGTTGTCTTGCAAGTGCAAAGTAGGAGCAGAATGCAAAAATTATATCTATTAATAATTTGTATGAGATATAAATTAATTATTATTGAGTGTTTCAATTTTAAAATATTGGGTATGTGATATCTTACATAGGTTTTACTTATGTAAAGTGTTGCTGAACCTATGAAGCTAAAGTGATGTGACTACTTGCTTTTTGGTATTGATAGATAGTCCATTCATGCTGAGGCTGTAGGAATCTATGTAACCTTCTAGCAAGGTTTTAGAAATGAGTAGATCATTATTATGTGCTTGAATTTATCAGAAACATTATTTCAAATATTTTGCTAATATATCATAGTTTTAAAATTAATATAAAGAGTAAAAATTACTCTCATTCTGATAAATTTTATGGATATGGTCTTATATTTCTGTCACTCAATGATGTTGTTCTTCAAGTTGATGAGAACAAAAAATAAACATGTGATGGTCACATTGTTGGATTTGTGCCCTAGAAGTCAATTGTTGGCTGACACATTATGTATTTTCAGGGTCTAAATTTATACTTATAATATTTTCATTATAAATAAAGGGCTTTTTCTTTTCAATCATGCTTATATATCCATGATTTGTCTTAGAAATTAACAAAGATAATTTTTGTATATTCTTAAAGAGTTAAAAATTTGAGACATATATTAATTAGTAGTTAATTTCTAAATACTCCTGATCAAGGGATCATCATAGAGGACAGTGATCAATCCATTTAAGATCGATGCATGATTTATCTCTCTTGTGGATAGATGAGTCTTGGGTTTGCAGTGTAGAGACACTAGGGTGAAGGTGCAGGTGGTTGTTAGAGAACAACTTGCACTAAGTGTGACCAACATGAGAACCACATGGATATCTACTCACTCGTTAGTGATCTTCTCGATGCTGCAGCGGTATGAGTGGTTCTTTGATCTGCGGTGATATTGGCTATTCGCAGTGAGGCTACTGAGTTTGACTGCATTTTTTTTGGTCCCTAGCCATTCGGGTCCTTGCTGTGTATGTTGGCTTCAGTAGGTTCAGATTTGCTGTTTGGAGTAGGATGCACCTAGATGAAATTTATCGATCTTGGTAGAAAAAGAGAAGTCCTATATGATTTATGAGATTGAGTTCAGAAAGTCTTTGGCCAAAGCAAGTATGAATACTGAAAAAGAGTTTCCATAGGATTCACAAATGAACTTGAGTCAAGCCAATCTTACATAAGACTGATGATGGAGTTTGACGAGTACTCCATGACCTCCGTCAAGTTGGGACTCATGATAGAAGGACTAAATCATACAATAACAGCACTTAGGAGTTCGTATTTTTATTCTATTAGGTTGCCACTACATACTGCTAGATGTCACTGGTGGATTATGAGACTAATCGAGTGTTATCTCGATGATCGATGGCTCTTGAAGGATAGAATTAGAATATTCCAATCCATCGAAAAGAGTTTTGATGATATTATGATAGAGATCATAATGTATCTCACTACCAGATAGAATGGAACCTATGAGGTCATACATTAAGAAATTTAATCTCGAATTTGCCAATTGGGCTTATGAAGTTCCAATTGGGTTAAGCTTTATTTGAACTCTATTAGGTTTATGAGAATCATGCTAGCACATGGTTAAACTTAATTCTTCTTGGGATTTTGATTTGATCAAGTCCATAGCCTTGAATCTAATCTAAATTCATTTGGATTTAATTGGGCTCTTAATTATAAATCTAAGAGGATTTAATTAAGTCAATTAGTTGGTATAATTATCGTAACATTATCTTTTTCATATCTCCTAATTATCTCTAAGTATGCATGTGGAATAGATGGAAGAATGGATGGCATAATTTTTTTATTTTAAAAATTATTGAGTGTCATATCCTAGAGGGGCCCACCTCCTCTTATGTATCATGTCATGAAGTAGAGAGGGTGGGGTCCATGCCCCATCTCTTTTCGCTGGAGATCCCTTTGTGGGGCATCAAGAGTTGGCATCCCAACTACCTGACATGTATTCTATGGATGGCTATTGTACATACTTAAAAAGGCTGATTAATTATCTTTTATATCTGATTTTATTTGGCATAAATCATATTTAAAAGGTAGAAGATTCTTATGAGATAAGGATCTACTTTTTTAAGATGACAGGGTTCCTAATATGTGTCAGGGCTTATGTCTATTTAAAGACCGATCTTTAGGGTTTCTTAGTATTGATTTTTCATCAAGAAAATCTTCTCAATCTCCATCTCCATGCCTTCTCTCTCTCATATTCTTCTTTTCCATGCCCAAAGGTTGGGTGTTCTCTCTTCTACATGCCTAGAAGGAGTTCTGGTGACTTAGAGATCAAGGATCGAGAGAAGAAGAAGAAGGCTGCAGATCAAGAATTTGATCTCTCAATTAAGATCAAAAGAGTTGATCAGAATCCTCAAGGCCAAGATTCTTCTTGAGAAGAAGAATCTTCTACGAGAAGAAAAATTCAAGATTGATTCCGGTGGACACCCGTAGAGGTCGGACACGTGTGCGGCTCCATCTTCTATGAATCTGAGATCCTCTGAAGTGGTGAATTTCTACCTACGCAAAGGTAATGAGATATAATCTCATTTTTTTTTTAAATTTTAGATTAATTATATGTGTTTTCTTCTAAGCTTGGGTAGGTTTAGATTTGGTATCTTGCATGTGTGGTTAAAGGGTTCAACTCGATGTATTTTTCACTGTATGTTTTCAAAATTTTAAAATCTACACATGCTGTCTACCCTATTTTCTATCAATGGTATCAGAGCTAAATTTTTTGAAAATACATATTATTTGATTTTTAGGTTAGATCTGAAAGTTTTAATGATTTAAAATTAATTTTGTGCTGATATAAGGTTGTTCTGGTATAGAGTTTATCCCCTATATTACAAAGGTTGTCCTAGCACGAGATTGATTGATTTTGAAAATTATTTTTGAAATAATTAAATCAAATCCTTTAGATCTAAAAATTAACATATATGATATATTTATTTTTGATTTAGATCTAAAATTAGAATGATTAAAAGTTCACATCAAACTGGTATAAGGTTGTCCTGATATAGGGTTTACCTCCTATATTGTAAAGATTATCCTAGTTTGATGTGAATCAATTTTTAAAAAGATACTTTCAAAATATTTTAATCATTATTTTAGATCTAATTTTATATATATTTGATATTTGTAATTTAGTTTTAGATCTAAAATTAATGTATTTGTGATGCATATTTAATTTAGATCTAAAACTACATATATTTGATATATGAAACTAGGTTTAGATCTGAAATAGTTTCAAAATCATAAGCCATTACTAACATACAATAAAATATAATCTAAAATCATTTTTAGATCTAAAATTAAGTTGTTGCATATGGGTATGGGTTAAACAAATTAGATTAGGCTAAAATCTATTTTTTAATTTTGAATAGTTGATTGAACCTAATCGATGGATGATTGGGATTAGATCAAAGAGATTCAAAATCGACTTTAGTTGTAGTTGATCGTATCGATTCATATTTTGATGTGAGTTGATAAACTCAAGATCAAAATTTAGCTTAGTGGCTTGGATCCATTTCAATAGGTTAATCTAATCGATTCAAATCAACCAATTTGGTGTCTAAGGAAAGCAACGGGGGGATCCCCACATATCTTAACTTACCTTGCCATATTGAGAGATTTAGTTTCATATTAGGTTACTTGTTGACTCGAGTTCACCCATGCCAGCTAGGCTGGTTAGACATATTGATGTGCTAATCTAATTTAATTAGTCAGATGTCAGATCTGTTGATTTAGAAGAGACCTAAATCCAAATCTCCTCATTAAATATTAAGTCTAGAGGTCTTCCATCATTGTAGAGATGTGGGTACCTTCCTAGTATTGATCGTTCTCGACTGGTTACAGTGGTTCGATTACATCGGAAAGGTATAATCACTCTATTGACATGTGATGTCTCGAGATAGAGATGGGGTTGGGCCCAATAACTGTTAGGTGAGGGTCTCAATGATGACTTTGCACCCGTTGGTGAATGATGGATTTGACTTAACTAAAGAATGTACCAATAACTGTTAGGTGAAGCTACAGGACTTAAAGATCTAGCCCATTGCATCTTGCTTAGTGAAGCAATGGATAAAGTGTTGTCCACTCATCGGTCTGCACTCACCAATAACTATTAGGTGAGGTGTGTATAGATTAATGAGACCACATTACCCACTTAAAACCAATCACATATAGATTTTTGTTTCTCCACCTAAGGAGTGTGGGAGATTTGAAAAAATAGTGAGAGTTTTTTATTTATTTTTAAAGTTTCTGAAATAAACAATATTATAAGTATAAAATCTAATTAGAAATTGTTCTCTCTACAAATAACCTTATCAAGTTCAAACCCTTTAACCCGAATCCTTGATACAAATAGGTTGACCGGCACCAATTACAAAGCTTGGCTCCAGAATTTGAGAATCATTCTCAATTTCAAAAAGCTCACCCATGTTCTGAATCAGGAAGCGCCTGAGTTACCTTCTCACCCATCCACTGATCAACGAGCTACACTTGAGAAGTGGATAGATGAAGATAACAAAGCAAAGTGCTACATCTTAACATCTATGTCCAATGATCTTCAGCAATAGCATGAAGATATTAGGACTGCCAAAGAAATGTTAGTTCACCTGCAAGAGTTGTATGGTGAGCAGAGTCGCACAACTCATTTTGAAGTCTCCCGAAGACTTTTCAGAGCAAAGATGCATGATGGACAGGACATTAGTGATCATTGTTTGACAATGATCAAGAACATAGAGGAGCTTTAGAAGCTCAGTATGAACATGGATAAGGAAATACAGGTGGATTTGATCCTCCAGTTTCTTCCTGACTCATATGGATAGTTCATTATGAACTACCATATGAATGAGATTGATGCTACTTTTCCAAAGTTATTGAATATGTTAATGACTGCAGAGGGCACCTTGAAAAGTTCAAGGGGCACAATTCTGACTGTGGAGTGAGCTTCCTCCAAAAAGAAGTCTTCTTTCAAGAAGAAGAAAAAACCTGTAAAGAAGCAAAAGAATGAGGCCAAGCCTAAGAAATAGGTTCCAAAGAAGGCCGATGATAAAAAAAAATATTTTCATTGCAATGTCGAAGGCCACTGGAGAAAGAACTATCCGGCCTACCTGGCAACTGTCAAGAACAGGAAGAAGAATGGGCCTTCTGAAGGTACGTCTGAGTTGCTTGTTATAGAAACTAACCTAACAATTTCCTCTTCTTCTAGTAGGGTTTTTGATTCTGGTTCAAGTGCTCCTTTATGCACTTCAATGCAGGGTCTTGAAGAAGTTAGGGGGCTGAGGGAAGGCGAGATCACTCTCCGAGTCGGCAATGGAGCAAGGGTTGCTGCTGTGGCCATTAGAACCTATCCTCTACAACTACCGTTAGGATTTAGTTTATTTTTGAAAGACTGTTACTTTATACCTGTAGCCAGTAAAAATTTGATTTCTATCTCTATGCTGGCACAGGATAATTATAATTTTCATTTCAATAAAGACATGTGTTCTATTTATTTTGAAAATAAACTTATGGCACATACTTTCTTGACGGATGGTCTTTACCATTTGTATACCGATGCAAGTACAGATATTAATGAGCAAATTTTGAATGCCATAGGATCTAAGACATCTAGAGATAGGATCAGCCAAAAGTATCTGTGGCACCTTAGGCTAGGCCATATTGGAGAGGACAGACTCAACAAACTGGAGAAAGATGGTCTTCTTGGATCATTGACTTCCGAGTCTTATCCAGTCTGTGAATCATGTCTTCAGAAAAAAATGGCCAAGCTGCCTTTTGTGAGATAAGGAGAAAGAGCCACTAAGATATTAGCTCTGGTACATACTGACGTGTGTGGTCTATTTGATGTAGAAGCTAGGGGTGATCATATTTACTTCATAACCTTTATCGATGATTATTCACAGTATGATTTTGTGTATCCGATGCATCGAAAGTTTGAAGCTTTTGAAAAATTTATAGAATTCAGATATGAAGTAGAAAAACAAATCGAAAAACCCATAAAGGTTCTTCAATCATATCAAGAAGGAGAATACCTTAGTAGAAAATTTCGGGCTTATCTCAAGAAAAATGGCATAGTCTGACAATGGACACCTCCAGGAATACCTCAACTCAATGGGATATCCGAGAGGAGGAATCGAACCATATTGGATATGGTTTGGTCTATGATGAGCTTCACAGATCTTTTTGACTTTCTTTGAGGACATGCTTTGCTGTCTGCGATTCATCTCTTGAATTGGGTTTCCTCTAAATCTGTTCCTACCACACCATATGAGTTATGGTATGGTAAGAAATCAACTCTTGGGTACCTCAAGATTTAGAGATGTCCAGCCCATGTCAAGAGACAGCAGGCAGACAAGATAGAGGCTAGGTCTTTTAAGGCTCATTTTATAAGGTATCTTAAAAAAATCATAGGATACTACTTCTATAATCTTGAGGATCACAATATGATTGTGAGCCATCATGTTGTATTCCTGAAAAAAGAGTTTATCTAAGATGGAAGCAGTGGGAGGAAGATTGAGCTCGAAGAGAAAGTCTCTGAAGAGCATCAAGTCTGAGAACCTGAACCCAGTAACGAGCCAGTAGATGTGATACCTCCTCCACCTCATAGATCAAGTAGGATCTTCCATCCTATTGAAAGATACTTAGGTATTCTTACAGAAAATTTAGAGGAAGTATTTTTTATGAGAGATAGGGACATTAGGAATGATCTCAAAACCTACGATGAGGCAATATTAGATATAGACTCTGAGAAATGGATGGAAGCAATGAAGTCAGAAATTGACTCCATGCATTCTAATCAAGTTTGGTCCTTATAGATCCACTTGAAGGTATTGTGACTATTGGGTATAAATAGATTTACAAAAAGAAGATTGGGTCGGATGGTAAGGTAGAGACTTATAAGGCAAGGCTAGTTATGAAAGGTTATAGTCAATGCGAAGGCATCAACTATCATGAAATCTTTTCTCCCATAGCTATGTTGAAATCCATCCGTACTCTGCTTACTATAGCAGTATTTCATGATTATAAAATTTAGTAGATGGATATAAAAATTACTTTCCTAAATAGATATCTTGAAGAAGATATCTATATAGAGCAGCCTCTAGATTTCATATCCAGTGATAGTAATCACAAGGTCTGCAAACTGCAAAGGTCCATATATGGACTCAAGAAAGCATCTCAAAGTTGAAACACTTGCTTCAATGATGTGATCAAAATGTTTGATTTCATCAAAAATGAGTTGGAGCCATGTGTGTTTAAAAAGATCAATGGGAGCACTGTCACATTCCTCATATTGTACATGGATGACATCCTCCTGATTGAAAATGATATTCCCATGCTAACATCTGTCAAAGTATGGTTGTTGAAAGAGTTCTCCATGAAAGATCTAGGAGAAGCTTCCTACATTCTTGGTATAAAAGTCTATAAAGATAGATCTAAGAGAATGATAGGACTCTTACAGCATATGTAAATAGAGGAGGTGTTGAAGAGATTCAGTATAGAAAACTCCAAGAGGGGTCTTTTGCCCCTTAGACATGGCATTCATCTCTCTAAGAAGATGTGTCCAGACACACCTGAGGAGATCCAGTAGATGAGCAAGATCCCTTATACTTCGACAATAGGGAGCCTCATGTATGCCATGTTATGTACACGTCCTGATATAACACTTGTCGTGAGTGTCACGAGTAGATATCGGGCAAATCTAGATGAAGAACATTGGATTGCTGTTAAAAATATCTTTAAGTACTTGAGAAGGACTCAAGATTTAATATTGGTCTTTGATAGAGGATCGAAGCTGAAAGTTGAGGGATATACTGATTCAGACTTTATGGCTGATGTCGATGATAGAAAGTCTACATTGGGGTGTATCTTCTTGTATAATGGTGGTACAGTTAGCTGGAAGAATTTCAAACAGCCAATCATTGCAGATTCGACCATGGAAGTCGAGTACATCACTGCCTCTAAAGCTGCTAAAGAAGCCTTTTGGTTCAAGAAGTTTATTGTAGAGCTAGGTACGATGCCATCAGATGCTATTGCACTGCACTATGACAACAATGGCGCTATAGCCCTTGCTAAGGAGCCCAGGTCTCACCAGAAGTCCAAACACATAGAGTGATGATTTCACATCATACGCGAATACCTCGAGAAGAAGTTCATCGAGGTGCAAGGAGTTGACTCTGTGCTAAATATAGCAGACCCGCTAACCAAGTCTCTCAGCCAACAGAAGACCGAAGCTCATCTTGAGAAGATGGGTCTAAGGTATATGGCCAATTGGCTTTAGGTCAAGTGAGAGTTTGTTGGATTTGTATCCTAGAAGCTAATTGTTGGCTGACACATTATGTATTTTCAAGGCCTAAATTTGTACTTGTAATACTTTCATTATAAATAAATGATTTTTTTCTTTCCAATCATGCTTATGTGTCTATAATTTCTCTTAAAAATTAATAAAGATGACTTTTGTATATTCTTAAAGAGTTAAGAATTTGAAACATACATTAATTAGTGGTTAATTTTTAAATGCTCCTAATCAAGAGATCATCACGGAGGACAATGATCAATCCATTTGAGATCAGTACATGATTTACCTCTCTTGTGGGCAAATGAGTCTTGGGTCTGTAGTGTAGAGACATTGGAGTGAAGGTGCAAGTGGTTGTTAGAGAACAACTTGCACTGAGCGTGACCAACATGAGAACCATATGAATGTCTACTCACTCATTAGTGGTCTTCTCGATGCTGCAGTGGTATGAGTGGTCTTTTAATCTACAGTGATATTGGCTATTCACAGCGAGGCTACTGAGTTTGACTGCACATTTCTTTGGTCCCTAGCCATTCAGGACCTTGCTGTGCATGTTGGCTTCAGTAGGTTCAGATTCACAGTTTGGAGTAGGATGCACCTAGATGAAATTTATCGATCTTGATAGAAAAGGAGAAGTCCTATGTGATTTACGAGATTGAGTTCAGAAAGTCTTTGACCAAAGTAAGTATGAATATTGAAACAAAGTTTTCATTGGATTCACAAATGAACTTGAGTCGAGTCAATCTTACATAAGACTGACGATGGGATTTGACGAGTTCTTCATAACCTCCGTCAAGTCGGGACTCATGATAAAAAGACTAAATCATATGATAACTGTACCTAGAGGTTCATATTTTTATTTTACTGGATCATCACTACATACTGCTAAGTGTCACTGGTGGATTGTGAGACTCATCGGACGTGATCTTGATGATCGATGGCCCTCGAAGGGTAGAATTGAAAATATTCCAATCCATCAAAAAGAGTTTTAATGATATTGTGATAGAGATCATAATATATCTCTCTACCAGATAGAATAGAACCTATGGGGTCACACATTAAGAGATTTAATCTCAAATTTGCCAATTGGGCTTATGAAGTTCCAATTGGGTTGAGGTTTATTTGAAACTCTATTAGGTTTATGAGAATCATGCTAGCATATGGTTAAACCTAATTCTTCTTAGGATTTTGATTTGATCAAGTGCATAGCCTTGAACCTAACCTAATTTTATTTGGATTTAATTGGGCTCTTAATTATAAGTCCTAGAGGATTTAATTAAGTCAATTAGTTAGTATAATTATCCTAACATTATCTCTTCCATATCTCCTAATTATCTCTAAGTATGCATGTGGAATAGATGGAAGAATGGGTGGCATAATTTTTTTTTTTTTGAAAATTATTGAGCGTCATATCCTAGAGGGGCCCACCCCCTCTTATGTATCATGGCGTGAAGGAGAGAGGGTGGGGTCCATGCCCCATCTCTTATGGCTGGAGATCCCTTTGTGGGGTGCCAAGAGTTGGCATCCCAACCACCTGACATGTATTCCATGGATGGTTATTGTACATGCTTAAAAGGGCTGATTAATTATTTTTTATATCTAATTTTATTTGACATAAATCATATTTAAATGGTAAAGGATTATTATGAGATAAGGATCTACCTTTTTAAGATGATAGGGTTCCTAATATGTGTCAGGGCTTATGTCTATTTAAAGAGAGGTCTCTAGGGTTTCTTAGTATTGATTTTTCATCAAAAAAATCTTTTCTCTCTCTATCTTCATGCCTCCTCTCTCTCATATTCTTCCTTTCTATGCCCAAAGATTGGGTGTTCTCTCTTCCACACGCTTAGAAGGAGTTCTGATGACTTAGAGATCAAGGATCGAGGAGAAGAAGAAGAAGGCTGCAGATCAAGGAGTTGATCTTTCAGTTAAGATCAAAAGAGTTGATCAGAGTCCTTAAGGTCAAGATTTTTCTTGAGAAGAAGAATCTTCTATGAGAAGAAAAGTTTGAGATTGATCCTGGTGGACATCCGTAGAGGCCAGACACATGTGTGGCTCCATCTTCTACAAATCCGAGATCCTCTGAAGCGGGAAATTTCTACCTACGCAAAGGTAATGAGATATGATTTCATATTTTTCTTAAATTTTAGATTAATTATATGTATTTTTTTTGGGCTTGGATAGGTTTAGATATGGTATCTTGTATGTGGGGTTAAAGGGTTTAACTCGATTTATTTTTCACTGCATGTTTTCAAAATTTTAAAATCTACACATGCTGCCTATCTTATTTTCTATCACACATATCTCAGGACAAGCAAGGTATTAGGTCCTGAACATATGGATATGTTGGTTTCCAACCATACAGCAGTAAGTGATTTTCAAATATTTTAAAATCATACAAATCAGTAGTTTTATCACATAAAACTACAAAGCCAAAATCCAAACCCTAGAATCACCTTGCTGATATCAATCAAAGCAAAAACAAGCATGCATAGGGATAGAATTTTGTACTTTCACCAAAATAAAAAAATAGCACATTGATGTTCTCTATGAGACTCCAAGGTAAAAGTTCTCCATCGATGATCCATACAGAAGTTGGCCAAGGTCCTTCCCAACCGGTGCGCTACCGTAGCCTTGCCTTCTCAAGAACACTGCCGACTTCGAACTTGCATCACAATCGCACAAAAGCCCAGTTACTTTTGATCTTACCACCAGAATGACACCAAGAAGATACTCTTCAGATGTCATATAACCTAATATTTGATTTTTGACTCCAACATATGGAAAAACCAAACCCTAGGGCACTCAAGCAACACTTGCTGAAAATCTCACCACCCTTCTTTCAACTTTTGCCACCCAAATTCTCCTTTCTTTTTACTCAAATTTTTTCTAGAATTTTTTTTTATATTTACCACATCCCTTATCTCTACTTTTAGCTAAAAATATTAGCAATAATCTATTTGGGACATCCTCTATAAATAGGGGACCAAGGGACGTCACATGGGATGAAGGGGTGCCAACCTTTGGCGCTCCAACTTCCCATGCACCAAATAAATTTACCAAGTAAATTTTTGGCATTTTAGATACTTTAAATAGAAGGAATCTTCCTTCTTTATATGTCATAAAATTTTTATAAATTTTTGGCATCAAAACATAGGAGATCTAGTTTGGAATGTAAGGCAATGAGTATTAGTTAAGAGCCTTCTTTAAGAAGGACTCTTAACTTCACACACCAAAATAAGAGGGGTGGCATTTATTTTTATGCATGGGTTCTGGTGGGTGTAGAGGAGTTCTTCTTCACTTAAAACTGATCCAAGTTGGATAAAGATCCAATTTAAATTGACCCAATCCATTAGGTCAAAGCCAACTGATTTAGGTCAGCTCAAACAATTTGATCTAAACCAATTTGGGAACTTGGGTTAATACAATGTACTAGCATATCAAATTGACCCATAAAATTTATATTAACTCTAATTAAATTAGACCAAGATCAAATTCTAAAGTGTGTGACCCATTGGGTTTCAAATCTAGCTAGTAGTGGACCAAAACTTTCGACGTAATCCTAATCCGATGAGATTAGGTCATCCGAAGAGTTTCAATCAACTTAGACTCTTCCACATTGACTCCAGAATTAAACTCTTTTAATTTTGATGAATCTATAAGTTAAGATTGATATCTAGCAATATATCATGACTACTTGAAAGATTTAAAATTTTTATAAAAAAATATCAAAATACCCTTCAGTGGTAAGTTTTCGTGTATTTCAATTCTTCAGTCAAACAACATCCGAGATGAGCTGTGGGCATAAAAATATGTCAAACTCAATTACTTATCATTATGTATCTCGATCAGAAGGTGATAATTCAGTTGATAATACATTAAAAAAAATTTTCTAATTATCATCCTGCTTTAGTCAAAGACTTTCAAATCAACGACCTATAAGATTACATAGGATGTTCGCTCCTCTTATTAAGAGTGACTGATCCCTTATTGATCACTCACAATCTCCATGCACTCTTCACCATATCTAGAACATCTCATATTAGGATCAAATAATCAAGTTAGGTAGTGAATCAAAATATAGATCCAAGTACATAAGGTGCCATGGTGACTTCAGATCTAAGGATCACATACACAACTCCCACTAGAGAAATATCAATTGACATGCAAATAAGACTTCATCTGATATTCTCTCACAGGCCAATTCAGTATCCTTGTATTAGTGTCACCACACAAGTGATTGTGAGATCAACCATCCTCATTTCTAAGCATACATAGGATATGCTAGTCTTTCTGGTATCATTGATCGCCGACTCAATATACCAACGATGAAAAATATTTTAGGTTAGGACCACTAAGAAATTAGATCTCACTGACATGATCTCATCATGGCCCTAAAATCATTGTCCAAACTTATAGGGTTCATTATAATCTTAAAATAAATAAGATGCAGCATATAATGAAATAAAAATACCTTATTTTATTAATCATAAATATCAATTGCTTGAGGTTGCAAGATAAATTACAATAAACACCCTATCGCATCCCATATATGATTGGCTTGTAGGACATTATTCTTTCAATCTTCCACTTCCACTTAAAGCCAATCACCCCTATACTTGTACCCATACTATCAAGGTGGCAGTCAAACTACTGCATTGACAAGGTCATAGTAAATGGATCCACTATATTATTCTTGGTGTCAACTCACTTCATGATCACATTACATCTTTTGACTATCTTTCGAACGAGGTGGAACCATCTTAGGATGTGCTTGGATTTATGATGAGATCTTGGTTCTTTGACTTGAGCAACTGTCCTAGTATTATCACAATAAAGGGGCACTGATTGTTCAATTTCCAGAACCACACCCAACTCTGTGATGAATTTTTTCATCCAAATGGCTTCTTTAGTAGCCTCACTTGCAATATTATACTCAGCCTCAGTGACTGAGTCAGCAACCATTTGCTGTTTGAAATTTTTTTAATTTACTGTACCATCATACAGAGTGAACACATACTCAGATATCGATTTGCTATCATCTGGATCAGATTGAAAATTAAAATCGGTATAACTTTTTAGTTTTAAATCAGATCCACCATATATCAAAAAAATATCTCTAGTCCTTCTCAAGTACTTGAGTATATTTTTCATAGCTTTCCAATGATCTTCCTTGGGATCAGTATGAAATCTGCTTATAATGCCTAAGGCATAAGCAACATCAGGTCTTGTACATAACATAGTATATATTATTGATCCTACAGTCGAAGCATAAGGAATAGAACTCATTCTATTTCTCTCTTCAAGTGTCTTAGGAGACATCTTCTTAGAGAGTTGTATGTCATGACCTATGGGCAAGTAACCACTTTTACTTTCCTCCATGTTGAATCTCTTCAACACCAGGTCAATGTACCTAGACTGAGATAAGCCAAGCATCCTTTTCAATCTATTCCTATAGATCTTTATACCAAGTATATAGGATGCCTCACCCAAGTCTTTCATGAAAAATTTTTGTGATAGTCAAGTCTTGACTGATTACAACATCGAGATATCATTTTTCATGAGCAGTATATCATCCACGTATAAAACCAAGAAGATAATATCACTCTCACTATTCTTCTTGTACACACAAGGTTCATCTATATTTTTGATGAAGCCAAATGATTTGACTGTCTCATCAAAATAGATGTTCCAGTTTCTCGATGTTTGCTTTAATCCATAAATAGATCTATTGAGCTTTCATATTTGATTTGCTCTTCCAATTGAGATAAATCCCTCTGACTGAGTCATATAGACTTCTTCCTCAAGATTTTGATTGAGAAAGATAGTCTTGACATCCATCTGCCAGATCTCATAGTCATGGTATGCCGCAATAGCAAGCATTATCCAAATAAACTTGAGCATGGCTATTGATGAAAAGATTTCTTCATAATTAACACCTTATTTTTGTTTGAGACCTTTTGCTATCAACCTAGCCTTATAGGTCTCTACCTAGCCATCTGCTCCAATCTTCTTTTTGAAGACCCATTTGCAGCCTATTGGGGTCACACCCTTAGGCGCATCAACCAAAATTTATACTTGGTTGACATACATGGAGTCCATTTCGAATTTCATGGTATTGAGCCACTTGTCAGAGACACTACTCATGACAGCTTCTGAATAGATCGTGGGATCATCATTCTTAATGATGTGGATTATATTGTCATTCTCAATAACAAGCCCATACCTGAGTGGTATCTTATGCACTCTACTCAACCTTCGGAGAGGAGGTGTGTAGTGACTGTACCTTAACAATAAACACATCTGGTTGCAAACTATTTGGTGAGTCCTGGATGGATTGTAGGTTTTGAATTTCCTTAAGTTCAACAGAACTCCCACTACCTCCTTTTTGGATATACTCTTTCTTCAAGAAAATGACATGCCTACCAACAAACATCTTTTGTTGAGTAGGGTTGTAGAAGTAGTATCCTATACTCTCCTTAGGATACCTATAAATCTATATTTTTCTGATCAAGCATCCAGCTTATGTCCATCAATATTTTTCACATAAGCTGGGCAACCCCAAATCTTAAGATGCTTAAGATTGGATCTTTTTTCTTTCCATATTTCATATGGAGTACTAGAAACAGATTTTGAAGGCACTTTATTTAAGATATATGCTGTAGCCTCGAGGGCATATCCCTAAAAAGATATCAGAAGATCCGTGAAACACATCATAGACCATACCATATCTAATAAGGTGCGATTCTTTCTTTTCGTAATTTTATTTGATTGTGGAGTATAAGGAGGTGTCCATTGAGAGAGTATTCTATTTTATTTCAAATAATCAAGAAACTCACTGGATAAGTATTCTCCTGCTCAATTCGATCGAAGAGTTTTAATACTTTTACCAGTTTATTTTTTGATCATTCTTTGATACTCTTTAAATTTATCAAAGACTTCAGATTTATATTTCATCAAATACACATATCCAAATCTAGACCTATCATCAGTAAATATGATGAAGTAAGAGTATCCACCTCTGACTTGAGTCGTCATTGGACCACATACATCAGCATATACAAGATCCAAAATGTCACTTGCCCTTTCTCCATATCCAGTAAATGGAGTCTTGATCATTTTTTCTATGAGACAAGATTCACAAGTTCTATATGATTCATAATCATAAGGATCAAAAAAAATTATCTTTGAATAACTTATTAATCCTTGACTTATTTATATTGCCAAGTCGGCAGTGCCAGAGGTATGTGACATTCACATCCTCTCTCTTTCTTTTCTTCATATTATCAACATGAAGCATATTATCATTAAGTGAAAGAAATAAAAGACTGTTATCAATAAAAGCACTTCTATAATATTTGTTAGAAAAGTAAATAGAATAATCATTATTCTTTACATTAATTTCAAAATCTTGTTCCAATAACAATGATACATAAATAATATTTTTAACAATATTAGAAATGTAATAACAGATCTTCAGTTTCAAAATCTTGCCTGAAGGCAACTTCAAAATTTTAGTTCCAATGGCGTCGGCCTAAATGGACTCTCCACTAGTGCCGAATAGGTCAAAGTCACCTTTATTCAGAGTCCTTACTTCCTGTAGACCCTGCAACGATTTGCAAAAGTGGGAGCCATAGGCGGTATCCAATATCCAAGAATCTGAAAATGAAGTACTTAATGATAAATTAGTTTGTATCATATATAAACTTTTAGCAACGTTTGCTGGTTTCACGGTTGTAAGGTACTCCTTGCAATTCTTCTTTCAGTGGCCCTCCTTGCCACATTGATAACAAGTACCTTTGGTGGAGACATTCTTTGCTTTCTTCTTAGAGATGCCAGCCTTAGGGTTCATCTTTTTCTTAGAACCCTTCTTTGAGTTCTTCTTGCTGATCTTATCAACATGAAGGACTTAAGCCTTTTCACCCTTGAAATGGCTCTCTGATGTTTTTAGTATGTTCAGCAGTTCTGGCAGACTGATGTTCAGTTTATTCACATGATAATTAATAACAAACTGAGAAAAAAAGTCAGAGAGAGATTGCAGGATCAAATCCTGGTTCAGTTCACCATCCATGGCAAAATCCAGCTATTCTAGATGAGTGACCAAATCAATCATCTTTATAACATGAGTTTGCATGGAGGTGCCTTCAATCATGTGGGTACGGAATAACTGCTTTGATATATCATATCTTGCAGTTCGACTTTGTTCTCCATATAACTCCTTAAGATTAAGGAGAATAGAGAGAATGTCCATATCTTCATGCTGTCTTGGAAGCTCATTGCTCATAGAAGCAAGCATGATGCATTTGACAGTCACACTGTCTTCCTTCCACATCTTATATGTGGGCCCTTTTCTCCTCGAACATCTTCCCCAAGAGAAACTAGAGCAGGTGTATCCAAAATGTAGGAGACTTTCTCCTGAGTGAGAATAATTCTCAAGTTCTTTAATCAATCGACATAGTTGGGTTTAGTCAACTTGTTTGCATCTAGGATACCTCTAAGTGAAAGTGAGGATGCCATGTGTGTAGTTAATCTACAACAATAAAAATATAATATAAGCGGATAACTCATAATGACATGCACAACTAGATTAGGATTTTTATTTAATTGTGTCTCTCACTATTTTATCAAACTTTATACCCCTCAAATATGAAAATCGAGAAACATATGAATATTTCTTAGTGGGGTTGAGATCCCTATTCCTCACAAACATCTTATGGATAGCATAACAAGTATTTATGAGTTCAAGAGTAGGTAATTTTTTACCAATTGTACCTTTATAATTCTCAACATCTTTCTTTCTGACCTCTAGATCACATATAGTCTTGTGGATATCGCAACAAACTATAGTGTTCTAGTTAAGTTGATCCTTTAATCCATATGGTTATACTTAAACAATGTTACCCTTGTGGATAGCACAACAAAGCAATACTATTCAAATATATCATAAGCATCAATATGCACTTGATCAATATCATATCAATTTCTATAGTAAGCTTTGTGGATAGCACAACAAGCTCACTAAGATCTTGACATACTCTATCGATCAAGTTTGAAGGAAGGTCCTTGTAATATCTATATCACTTAATCAATCAAAGTCCAAAATTCAACAAGATCAAAATGACCAGATAAGTAGGTGGGAGGCACCCTATAGCTTTTCTAGACACCAACAAAGTTGGCTAAGCCAGTATACGGACCTAATTAGAAAACCATCATTCATACTTTCCTCGAAATTAATTGATCTTAAGAATTTGACTTTTGATTAAAAAGTGAATCTCGATATTACAACTTAATATAATTAAACGAGAGACTTTAAATTGGTATCGGCACATCTTAACTATAAGCGCATAAAATATACACTATAAATTATTGCATAAAATATACACTACAAATTATGCAAATTTGCATGCTTCAACTATTCATAATAGAAATTATATTATCATGCCAAAAATTATATAAGGGTACAATCGAAGTCATAACATATGACTAATAAAAACATATAATATAACAAATCCTAATCTAATAAGGCACGCATAACACCCTTATTTTCTATACATCGATTTAAGCATCAAGATCCCATGATAATAAAAATTCTAAATAATTATAAATTTATAATTTAATAATTAAAATTTTAAAATTTTAAAATCATACAAATCAATAGTTCTATCACATAAAACTACAAATCCAAAATTCAAACCCTAGAATCAGCTTGCCGATATCGATCAAAGCAAAAACAAACATGCATAGTGATAGAATTTTATACTTTCATCAAAATAGAAAAGTGACATATTGGTGTTCTTCATGAGACTCCAAGATAGAAGTCCTCCAATGGTAATCCACATGAAATTTGGCCAAGGTCCTTCCCAACCAGTGCGGTGCTACAGCCTTGCCTTCTTAAGAACACTATCGGCTTTGAACTTGCATCATGATCATACCAAAGCTCAGTTGCTTTTGATCTTACCATCAAAATAACATCAATAAGATATTATTTAGATATCATATAATCTAAGTTTTAATTTTTATCTCCAACATATGAAAAAATCAAACCCTAAGGCACTTAAGCAACACTTACTGAAAATCTCACCACCTTATTTTTGCCACTCAAATTCTCCTTTTTTTTTTCATAAAATTTTTCTAAAATTTTTCTTATGTTTATCACATCTCTTCTCTCTGATTTTAGCTAAAAATATCAGTAAGAATCTATTTGGGGCATCCCCTATAAATAGGGGACCAAGGGACGTCACATGGGATGAAGGAGTGCCAACCTTTGGCGCTCCAACTTCCCACGCACCAAATAAATTCACTGAGTAAATTTTTGATATTATAGATACTTGTACTAGAAGAACTCTTTTTTCTCTACATGCCATAAAAATCTCATTAATTTTGTCATCAAAACATAGGAGATCTGGTTTGGAATTTAAGGCAACGCGTATTAGTTAAGAGCCTTCTTTAAGAAGGACTCTTAACTTCACATGCCAAAATGAGGGGGTGGCATTTATTTTTATGTATGGATTTTAGTGGGTATAGAAGAATCCTTCTCCACTTAAAACTAGTCTAAGTTGGATAAGGATCCAATTTAAATTGACCCAATCCCATTAGGTCAAAGCCAACTGGTCTAGGTTAGCTCAAATAATTTGATCTAAACCAATTTGGGAACTTGGGTTAATACAATATGCTAGCATATCAAATTAACCCATAAAATTTATAATAAACTTTAATTAGATCAGATCAAGGCTAAATCTTAAAGTGTGTGACCCATTGAGTTTCAAATCTATCCAGCAGTGGATCAAGACTTTCGATGTAACCCTAATCTTATAAGGTTAGGTCATCTGAAGAGTGCCAATCAACTTGGACTCTTCCAAATTGACTTCAGAATTAAACTTTTTTAATTTTGATAAATTTATAAGTCAAGATTAATGTCTAGTAATGTGTCATGACTATCCGAAAGATTTAAAATTTTGATAAAAAATTATCAAAATACCCTTTAGTGGTCAGTTTTCGTATAATTCAATCCTTCAGTCAAACAACATCTCAGATGAGCTGTGGGTATAAAAATATATCAACTTTAATTACTTAGCATTATGTATCTCGATCAGAAGGTAATGATTCAGTTGATGATACATTAGAAACTCTTTTCTAATTATCATCCTGCTTTGGCCAAAGACTTCTGAATCAATGACCTATGAGATCACATAGGATGTTCGCTCTCCTTATTAAGAGTGACTGATCTCTTATTGATCACTCACAATCTCGATACACTCTTCACCATATCCAGAATATCCCATACAAGGATCAAAGAATCAAGTTAGGTAGTGAACCAAAATATGGATCTAAGTACACAAGGTACCATGGTGACCTCAAGTCTAAAGATCACATACACAACTCCCACTAGAGAAACATCAGTTGATATATAAATAAGACTCTATCTGATATTCTCTCACAGGTCAATTTAGTGAATTCATTCTCTAATGAGCACCTATATCTTTGTATTAGTATCACTATACAAGTGATTGTGAGATCAACCACCTTCATTTCTGAGCATACATAGAACATGCCAGTCTTTTCAGTATTATTGATCCCCGACTCAATGTACCAATGACTAAAAATATTTTAGATTAGGGCTATCAAGAAATTAGGTCTCACTGGTATGATCTCATCATGATCCTAAAATCATTGTCCAAACCTATGGGGTTCATTATAATCTTAAAATAAATAAGATACAGCATATAATAAAATAAAAATATCTTATTTTATTAATCATAAATGTCAATTACATGAGTTTTGAAGATAAATTACAATAAACATCCTATCGCATCCCATATGTGATTAGCTTGTAGGATATTATTCTTTCAGGATGTTTAAAGACTAATAATATCTCGATCCAGAGATTGACACTTTATATGTGATATGATGTGTTCTCTAAAATACTTTACAAATTTTATTATCTCATTCTGAGAAATATCTTAAAAGTTGCTATATATATTTTGAATTAGATATCATAAAAATCTGTTATTAACACTCCATATGAGATATGGATAAAGGGCAAAAGGTAGGTTGCCCAACTTATATGAAAAGTGTTGATGTACGTAAGTTTTGTGCTAAAATAGGTTTATGTATTAGTTTATATGTTATCCTAAGAGTAGTATGTGATACTACTACCACATTACTTGATTAAAGTAATTTGACAGTAGATATACCATCTTTTAGAAAAAAAAAAATTTAAGAAGGAGACAGTGGGAGGATAATTGAACTTGAGAAGTTCAAGACCTATGAACTATCCTATCATAACCTGTGGAATATCCACAAAATTGATCCTCAACCTGATGTGCTCATTGATGAGGTACTACCATGATACACATATCCTCATCAAAGGTCAATTAGAGTGTGTAATGTACCACTCATATTTGGTTTGTCATTGAGAATGACGATACACCATACATCATTAAGAATGGTGTTTTCTTAGCCTATTCGGAAATCGTCATGAGAAGAGACTCTGATAGTTGGCTTGAAATCATAATATCCGAAATGGACTCCTTGTACATCAACCAAGTATGGACTACGGTTGAAGCATCTATGGGTATGATCCAACAGGTTTCTAATAGAGATGTCAATCTGGATTTTTGTTATTGCCATATACCATCTAGAAAGTTTGTCTCTAGTGGGAGGATAAATGCATTTATAGATTCAAGCAGGTATTGAAGAGTAGGTACTTCTATTTTTGATAAGACAGTCAAAATGTTTGACTTTATCAAATATAGATGAACCATGTGTGTGTGCAAGAAGACAAATAGAAGACCCACTAACTTCTTGATTATGTATGTGGGTGACATACAGCATATTGGGAAAAGGGTCCCAATATTTCACTCGGTCTATGGCCTGCTTATCACAAATATTTTCATGGAAAAGACTTGGGTTAAGCATCCAATATTTCTTAACATCTATAGGGATAGATGTAAGTGGATGTTAGGCTTGTCCCAATCTAGGTACATGGATTTTATGTTGAAGGGGTTCAACATGAATGAATGTAAAAGAGTTCACTTACCTATATATTCAATGTACCAAGCTTGATATGATTTATATCTTGTGCATAATCATTGATTTTAGGCAGATTCATGATAGGATTTTTTAAAAATTATGAAAAATATTCTCAAAGTGTTGTGATCCAGGTGGTGTGCCCAAGACCCAGGGGACCAAGGCTAAGGCCAAGGTCCATCATTCATGAGGGCTTCATGGAGGCTCTAGGGCTAGTTGGGCCCTAGGTTGAAAGGCTGTAGGCCTTTCGGGTTCTTGAGGTCTAGGTTATGTGGGCCTCAAGGGACCAACTCTTTATGGGTCAGGTCTGGGCTCAGGATAGGTGAGATTAGGTCGAGTCATAGGTGTACATGGGCTTGGGTTAATCTAATCTCCCATAGAGTTGGTCAAGGGAGTTTTGGGTTTGGGTCACTTAACCCTGTGTTTATATATACATGCACTGTATAGGTTTGATTAAGCCAAAGAATATAAAAACTCTTTCTCCTAAGTCTCTCTCTCTCTTCTCCCTCTCTCTCCAATTATTCTCCATGCTCCAGGAGCAAGAAACCCTAGGGTTTCTTGCCGCCAGGTCCATAGAAGGCAGGAAAAGCAGGGGAGGTGCTAGGGTTTTGAGCCCCTCCCCCTTTGTGCCGCCAACCATATTGCCTCTCCCTCTCTTGCAGCCACCCAAACATCAGGTCCAAGATTTGAAATCTCTTACTACAAGGTTGGTACAAGTTCCTCTCAGATCTGGAGTTGATCTGAGGTCGTTTGAGGTGCGGGTGAGATCTCCATCAATAGATCTACAGGAAAGGCTGTAGCAGGACAGATCTGCAAGGTTTGGTTCTATCTACCTTCTTCCTTATTTAGAATATTCTAATTCAAGATCTATAAATTGAAAGACCTCAATCCAGGCCTGATCTAGTTGGGTACCAGATCTTAGATTTTTTAGAGGTGATCTTAGAGGCATTCTTCATCTGGAATGAAAGGTTGACGAAGAAGACAGCAACCAGGCTGATTTCATCAAGAGCCTTCGATCGAGTCTAGAAGTCTTCAGATTTGTTCGTTGCTGGTTCCACTGCACCCAAGGTCCGTGGGAGGAGTCGGGATCATGCTCCAATAGTTGGTATTAGAGTTATGTTGGTGAGGAAGCGGTTTCAAGCATGAGAAGTTGAAGATCTCAAGTGCTGAAAATTTTCAGCAAGATACCATCAAGGTATATTCTACACTTCTTGATTTTATATTGCTTGTTTGGCTTGGATCCAATCATGGGCAGCAATATGAAGGTCAATTTCAAGAAGTTTGATGACAAGAGAATTTTTTCATGTGAAAAATCTAGATGGAGGATCTTCTGGTGCAAGTAGATCTGGATCAGGCTTTGGATGAGAAGCCTGAGGGAATGACAGATAGACAGTGGGCATCGTTGGAGAAGAAAGCATGCTCGATGATCAGAGGATGTTTGGCGGATACGGCATTGTATTCAATGCTGGAAGAAAAGACCCCAAAGGGCCTTTGGTCGAAGTTGCACACCATGTATATAGAGAAGAATATGTGCAACAAGCTGATGCTGAAGAAGAGGTTGTACAGTCTTCGGATGCAGGAGGGATCTGATGTGATTGGCCACATTCAGAGGTTCGACCAGTTGTGCACGGAGTTGATGAATATCGGGGTGAAGCTGAATGAGGAGGACAAATCCCTATTGCTTTTATGTTCACTGCCAGAATCATATGACTCTTTGGTGACTACACTGCTCTACGGCAAGAAGACTCTGGAATATGAGGACATGGTCTCGGTGCTGAGGTCTAATGAGCAAAGGAAAAAGTTGATCAGAGATCGGGCTCCCCAGGAGGGTTTGGCAGTTGGGGAGAGGACAGGTAGAGGCAGAGGCAGAAGCAAGTCCAGGGGGTGGTCCAAGTCTAGGAAGGGAAAGAAAGAGATGAAATGCTTCAAGTGCAACGTGTTCGGGCACTTCAAGCGAGAATGTCCACTATAGAAGAGCAAGAAGGGAGAAAGAAGTGGCTCAGAATCAGTGAGTGCAGTTGCTGGGTAGCAGGTGGAGGATGATCTACTTGTGATATCAGATGGTCATAGGCATTACACAAAGGAGTGGATACTAGACTCTGCGTGCTCACATCACTACACACCACACAGGTCTTGGTTTGTGACATACACCAAGACAGATGAGGGATCAGTGACTCTAGGCAACAAACATCCTTGCAAGGTGGCTGGGATAGGGACAGTCAGGGTGAGGATGTTTGATGGGATTGTGAGGACATTGACAAATGTAAAGCAGTCCCGGAGCTAGAAAAGAATCTGGTGTCACTAGGCTACTTGGAGCGCAGTGGATACAGCTTCAGCAGTAGGGCTAGAAGCAGAGTACTGAACATCTCCAATGGAGCTATGGTAGTGATGAGAGGCAGGAGGTTGGATAATAATCTCTATCACATGGAGGGATCTGTGGTGATCGGAGAGTCTGATGCAGCAGTTGCAGCACAGGACCAGCAGAGGGCTTACAGGATGTGGCACTACTGCCTAGGCCATATGGGTGACAAGGGGTTGAGGGAGTTGAGCAGGAGAGGACTCATCTCTGATCTGGAAGATGGTGCTACAGGAGAGATTGTGAGCCTTGCCAGATGGGAAAGTAGAGGAGAGTTCAGTTCAACATCAATACAACCCGCAGTGCAGCCCCTCTGGAGTTAGTACACACGGATGTGTGGGGACCAGCCTCAGTTTCAGCTAGGAATGGGGCCAGATACTTCATGACCCTGATTGATGATTTCTCAAGGAAACTCTAGATTTACTTCACGAGAGAGAAGTCTGAGGTCTTCACCAAGTTCAAAATTTGAAGAGCTGAGGTGGAGAAAGAGCAGGGGAGGAGCGTGAAGTATCTGAGGTCAGATAATGGTGAGGAGTACACCAGCAGAGAGTTCCAGAACTACTGTGAGGAGTGTGGGATCAGGAGACACTTCTCAGTTAAGGGGACTCCACAGCAGAATGGGGTGGCCGAAAGGATGAACAAAATACTTTTGGAAAAGGCACGATGCAAGAGGCTGCAGGCAGGGCTTCCAAAAGCGTTCTGGGTTAACACAGTTAACGCAGTGGGTTACTTGATCAATCGGTCACCTCACACTAGGTTGGATGGCAGGCTTCCAGAGGAGGTGTGGTCTGGGAGGACAGTTGGGCTGGGCCATCTACGGGTATTTGGGTGCACGGCCTATGTGCACATTGGAGCTGGTGAGCGGAGCAAGCTAGACGTCAGATCACGCAAGATGATGTTTCTAGGCTATCCGCGAGGAGTTAAGGGATACAGGCTGTGGGATCTCTTGGAAAAGAAGGTCATCATTAGTCGGGATGTGACTTTTAATGAGGAGAGTCCTACAAAGGTGAGTAGGCATGGAGGAGCAGTAGGAGCAGGAGGAGGTCCAGCAGGATGCTACTGGACAGCTTACCTCTTTGATTTTGCCTCTTGCAGGTACTACAGGAGGACATGATATTCAGGTGGAGAACCTACCTAAGGTGTCTCTATAGGTGGAGAGGACTCGGATGGATGATCGAGGTGGAGAGGTCCAGCAGGAGCGAGCTGGACCGAGGACTGATATCGATGTTGCCCTACACAAGCCCAAGAGGACCATCAGGCAACCGAACCGATATGGCTTCAAGGAGATGCTGTTATATACCCTGGTGATAGCGAATGGAGATCCATATATGTATCAGGAGGCTATTGAGAGCCAGGACAGAGAGCGATGGATCCAGGTGATGTTCGAGGAGATGCAGTCTCTCCACCAGAATCAGACGTGGCGATTGGTGCAGTTGCCACAGGGGAAGATGCCCATTGGCTGCAAATGGGTCTACAGTCGCAAGGAAGGGCCTTCAGAGTAGGGAGATATCAGATTCAAGATGAGGTTAGTGGCCAAGGGATACTCTCAGAAGAAAGACATCGACTTCAACGAGGTCTTCTCTCCCATCGTCAGACATACTTCCATAAGAGGTTGCTGAGTATTGTAGCAGCTCAGGATTTAGAGCTGGAGTAGATGGACGTCAAGACGGCATTTTTCTATGGGCATTTGGAGGAGAGGATTTACATAGAGCAGCCACCCAGTTTCAGGGATCCAGGATCAGAGGGAAAGATTTGTTTGTTGCAGAAATCGCTGTACGGGCTAAAGCAGTCGCCGAGGCAATGGTACAAGCGGTTCGACTCCTTTGTGCGCAGCATTGGACTTTCCAGGTGCGAGTTTGATCCCTGTGTTTATGTTCAGTCTCTTGAGGATGGTTCTAGGGTGTTCCTACTCTTGTATGTGAATGACATGCTTATAGCATGCAAGAGTAGGAAGGTTGTGCGGGATCTGAAGGCATCCTTATCTCGAGAGTTTGAGATGAAGGATTTGGGCCCTACAAGGAAGATCCTAGGCATGGAGATTTTCAGAGACCGAGCTCAGAGGGTGCTGCATCTATCTCAGGGGGGCTACATACAGAAGGTCTTAGAGAGGTTCGGGATGAGGAAGCAAAGCCGGTGGAGCTGCCATTTGCCGGTCACTTCAGACTCTCGAAGACCATGGCACCACAGACTGAGGTGGAGGCTCAGAAGATGGAGACGATTCCTTATGCTTCAGGAGTTGGGAGTTTGATGTATGCGATGGTCTATTGTAGGCCAGACATCGCTCATGCAGTGAGTCAGGTTAGCAGGTTCATGGTGCAACCTGGCAGGAAGCACTGGAGAGCTCTGAAGTGGATATTCAGATACCTGGCGGGTTCAGTTGGAGTTGGCATCTGCTACGAATAGTGAGGAGGTGCAGTGGGATACTCTGACATATCCAGGGAGGCTCAGGGGCTGATTGACGGTTATGTAGATGCAGACTTTGGTGGAGATGTGGATACCCGGAGGTCTACGACAGGCTTCATCTTTAGCCTGTGTGGAGGTCCTATTTCTTAGAAATTGAGTCTGCAGCCTATCACGGCCCTATCCACTACAGAGGCAGAGTACATCGGGCTGACAGAAGCAGCTAAGGAGACAATTTGGCTGAAGGGTTTGTTGACGGAGATGGGCCTTACTCAGGAGGCCATTAGAGTGCACTGTGACAGTCAGAGTGCACTTCTATTAGCACAGAACTCAGTCTATCATGCAAGGACAAAGCACATCGATATTCGTTATCATCGGATCAGGGAGCTTGTGGAGGATGACGAGGTGGAGCTAGTAAAGGTACACACCAAGGAGAACCCAGCTGATGCACTTACGAAGGTACTTCCACGGGATAGCTTTCAGAGATGTGTTGAGCTGATTCGGCTGATGGACAGAGTGGAGCTGGTTGAGGCCTTGGGACATCAAGGTGGAGATTGTTGTGATCCAGGTAGTATGCCTAAGGCCCAGGGGACCAAGGCTAAGGCCAAGGCCAAGGTCCATCATTCATGAGGGCTTCATGGAGGCTCTAGGGCTAGTTGGGCCCTAGGTTGAAAGGCTGTGGACCTTTTGGGTTCTTAAGGTCTAGGTTATGTGGGCCTCAAGGGACCAACTCTTTATGGGCAAGGTCTGGGCCCAGGATAGGTGAGATTAGGTCAAGTCATGGGTGTACATGGGCTTGGATTAACCTAATCTTCCATAGAGTTGGTCAAGGGAGTTTTGGGTTTGGGTCACTTGACCCTGTGTTTATATATACATGCACTGTATAGGTTTGATTAAGCCAAGAAATACAAAAACTCTTTCTCCCAAGTCTCTCTCTCTTCTTCCTATCTCTCCAGCTATTCTCCATGCCCCAGGAGCAAGAAACCCTAAGGTTTCTTGCCGCCAGGTCCATAGAAGGCAGGAAAAGCATGGGAGGCGCTAGGGTTTTGAGACCCTCCCCCTTTGTGCCGCCAACCATATTGCCTCTCCCTCTCTTGCAGCCACCCAAACATCAGGTCTAGAACTTAGAATCTCTTGCTATGAGGTTGGTACAAGTTCCTCTCAGATCTGGAGTTGATCTGAGATCGTTTGAGGTGCGGGTGAGATCCCCATTAACAGATCTACAGGAAAGGCTGCAGCAGGATAGATCTACAAGGTCTGATTCTATCTACCTTCTTCCCTATCTAGAATGCTTCAATTTGAGATCTATGAATTGAAAAACCTCGTTCCTAGCCTGATCTAGTTGGGTACCAGATCTTGGATTTTTTAGAGGTGATCTTAGAGGCGTTCTTCATCTGGAATGAAAGGCTGACGAAGAAGACAGCAACCAGGCTGATTTCGTCAAGGGCCTTCGATCGAGTCCAGAAGTCTCCAGATTTGTTCGTTGCTGGTTCTGCTGCACCCAAGGTCCGTGGGAGGAGTTGGGATCGTGCTCCAACACAAAGTACTTGTGAAGTACTAGAGGAGTAGTGAATTGAAAAAATTTCAAACAGCAAACTATATTTGTTTCAGTTAAATACTGTTAGTAAAGATTGCTAAGAAAAGTCGTCAGATGAAAGAATTCATCACTGAGTTGGATATGGTCTTACTAGGTACCCACGCACATCCTAGGCACTTTCACCTCATTCATGATATGATCATAAAAATGAGTTAGTATTAAGAACATCATAATGGATCAGTTCACTAAGCTCTACACAGCAGCAGTATTATCACCACCTTGATTGCATGAGCATCAAGTACAAGGGTGATTGACTTTAGTATAAGTGGAAGATTAAAAGAATAGTGTCCTATAATCCAATCGCATGGAGATATGAAGGGATTTTTTTTATTGTCTTCCTACTCATTAGTATGACATTAGTTATTTTTATTTATGAGATATTATGTTTTATCATTTACTGCATTATATTTTTTATGATTATGATAAACCCTATAGATTAGGACAATAATTTTAAGACCATGATAAGATCATGTTAGTGAGACCTAAAATCTTGATAGCTCCAAACTAAAATATTCCTAATCGTTGGATCATCGAGTTGGAGATCAATGATACCGATAAGACTGGTACATTCTATGTATGCTCGATGGAGAGGGTGGTTGATCTTATAATTACTTGTGTGGTGACACTAATACAAAGATGTAGATACTCATTAGAGAATGAGTTCACTGAACTGATCCACCAAAAGAATATCTGATGGAGCCTTACATCATGTCAACAGATGGTTCTTTAGTGGGAGTGGTGCATATGATTCTTTGACCTGAGATCACCATGGTATCTTGTGTGCATAGACCCTTACTTTGGTTTATTCTCTAGCACACCATTTTGAGATATGTATGAGATATTTTGGGTATGGTGAAGTGTGCATGGAGGTTATGAGTGGTCAATAAGGAATCGATCACTCTTTGTAGGAGGAGAGAATATCCTATGTGATCTCATAGGATGATGACTCTGAGAGTCTCTGGTCAGAGCAGGGATAAATAGAAGAAAAGATTTTTATTGATTCATCAATCAAGTCATCATCATCAGATCGAGATATATATACATAAGTATTTAGGTTTGATATATTTTCATACTCATGGCCTTTCCAGAATATTTTGTGATCGAAGGATTGAATTCATGGTAACTCACCACGAAAGGATAATTTTGATATTTCTACCAAATTTTAAATCTTTCGGGTAGTCATGATATATTGCTAGATATCAATCTTGACTTGTGGACTCACCAGAATTGAAAGAATTTAATTTAAGAATCAATTATGAAGAGTCCTAGTTGATTAAGACTCTCAAGCTGACCTAATCCAATCAAATTAAGATTACATCGAGAGTTTGGATCTACTGCTGGTTAGATTTGAAACCCAATAGATCACACATAATAGAAATTTGGTCTTAGTCTAATCTATTTTGAATTTATTATAAATTAAATGGGTTAATTAAATTTTTAGTACATAAATTAACCCAAGTTTCCAGTTGAGTTTGGTGCAAATATGTTTGTGCTAACCTTTTGCTTGTTGCCTTGACCTAATGTGATTGGGTTTGAATCTATATTTAAATAGGTTGATGATTTTGATTTTATGTAAGTGTTCCATATATGATCCATCTTCTCCATGCCAAAAGCCATGCACAAATTAATTGTCACACCCAAAATAAATGATGATGAGAAGGAAGAGTCCTTTTCATCTACTCCTCTTAATTTTATTACCTAGTTCCACGTGTCTCTTATTTTTGTGTGCGATCTGATGGTGTTATGGGATGTGTGGGCATGGAAGAGGAGAAGGAGTCCTCTTGGAAGGAACTCCATACCAAATTATTTTGGACGTCCCTTGTTTTTGGGCGATGAAAATGGAGAGTCTATTTCACATTGGACTCTTAATTCTTCCTATGTTTCTATGTGTTTCTCTTTATCCTATGCACCACATGATGACCATTAAGATATGTTGGCATGGAAAAGAAGGAGGAGTCCTTCTCTGGCAAGAAGTTTGAATTCCAATTAAATTGGATTACCTTTCTTATATGCATTAAGTTTATGGAAGAGTCTTAATTATTAAGGACTCTTGGAATCTCATGCTAAATCCTTTCCCATGCACCAAGAGTTGGCGTTATAATTTTTTTCAGGTAGAGAAAGAGTCTTTCTACTAGTTAACCTCTTTAGTTTCTATGCCATCTCATTAAATTCCATTGAAAAAATTTATTGGAGGCGTATAAGAATGAAGGGATGCCAAGAGTTGGTGTCCTATGGTGTCGCCCCTTATTTCCTATAAATAAGGGGCGCTACACCTAGTTTCTATGTGCTACTTTTGGCTATGGATGGGCATGAGAATGAGAGAAAAAAGTAAGCAAAAGTTTGAAAAAAAAAAGATAAGGGAAAGGGAGAGAAAAATAGAAAGGAAGAGAGAAAGAAATTGGAAAGTATGAGATGCTTATCCAAAAATTAGATTGTTCATATGTTGAACATAAAATCTGATTTATGTGTGGTGAAATTTTTTGAGGAAGAGTTTCTAAAAAGGTCTTAGTAGAGGTCATGAAGGTGTACGAGCAATGGTGCAATCAGTTCTTGTGATGGACGGACAGTAGCAACCTTGCAAAGAAGGTTGCAGCACCATGATGAGTTGGGAAGGTCCCTGATCAGTCCCTTGTGGATCACTATTGGAGGACTTCTATTTTGGAGTCTCGTGGAGATATCAAGATTATTAATTCATGATCTTCATGATGGTATATGACTTCTGATCTTCTCTTGTTATGCATATTTTTGATATTGGATTGTAATCATTAAGGGGTTCCTAGGGCTTTTGTGTTCCAGTTGACTAATTTAAATATTAAACTTTGATTTCAATAGTTGAATGTGTGTAAAAATTTTTGAAATTCATATTCCACTGCATCATCAGAACCCAACAATTAATCCCGATCCATCATTTACAAGAAGGTGCAAGGCCATCATTGAGTTCCATACCTAACAGTTATTGGGCCCAATCTCATCCTTACCTTGGAGCAACTCTTTACTAATAAAGTAGTTGCGTGTTTTCAGTGCAACTGAACCACTGTAACTAGCTGAGAATAATCAACACCAGTAGCACATCAGCACATCTACAACGATGGAAGACCTATGGACTTAATATTTGTAGGAAGGTTTAAATTTAGGTCTCATCTAATCAATCATCATATGACTGATCTAATTGGCATGGACTAAACCAAAATGCCAAGCAATCTTATTGAAGGTTCAATCTTTCAAATTGGCCAGGTAAGTGGAGATAGATGGGAGTCTCCATGTTGCTTTCTTTAGACACCAATAAATTGATCAGATCAGTTAACAAAACTAATTAAATAATTATCTTTTAATTACTTATCTTAGATATCAATAGATTGATTGGTCCAAATAGGTTAACCTAGGCGAATCAGGCTCAAGCCATCGAGCCGAATTAGGTCCTTAGGTTAATCAATTCTACATATGAGATTTAATCGATTTGATCAACAATAATTATATGATCATATAACTTAATTGGTCTAACTATAATCAATTTTTGACTCGGTTTGATCAATTACTTAATCAAATTAGACCCATATCATTCAAATCAAAAATCTTAGATGGAATCTAATTACATGACTTAATTTTTTATTTTCTCACAACCAAGGCCCTCATGCATAAACACAAATTTCAGATTTCAAAACTAAATTTTAAATCTAAATTTTTTGAATGAAAGATAAGTTTTAAATCATAAAAATAATTTTTAGATTTAACATACAAACATATATCTCATATATGTATGTAAAATTTAGATCTAAACTAAAATTCAGATCATAACATGATATCATATATCTTATATATAAATTATAAATAATATTAAGAATAATTTTATAATCTAAATTTATAATCATATATCTCATATATGAATCATAAATTAGGTCAAATAAAATTTCAAATTTATACATGCATCTACATATGACATGAACATGAACTAGAAACCGTTCTAGATCAAAATTCAGATTTATGCATGTTTTAATATATCAATTATATATTCTAAAATTAAATCTAAAATAAATTTTAGATTCAAAATATTCATCTATACATCTCATGTATTAAAAAAAAAATCAAATTTTGAAACTTCTTTCAAAACATGTATGTTAATTCATGCATATGAAACCTGTTACTCTGATACCACTGTTAGAATTTCTATATTGGGGCATACATGCATATTTTAAATTTTTTTTTCTAAATATGGTATCAAAATAGAAGATTAAATTTTTTTTTGATCTATATCATACATGCATAAAATATAAACCACTAGGATCTACTTTATATGCTGAAATTGAATATATGCTAAAATTGATCATGTGATCAAATTACTTATCTATTTTATAATTTTTTTCTTCAAATTTAGATCTGAAAGAGAAAAAGCTCTCTCTTAGCTATGCAAGTATCTGATCTTTATGGGTATCCACTCAGGATCATCCTAGAATAGCTCTCTTAAAATTATTTTTTCTTCAAGAAAAATCAGCTTGTGAATCTGAATGAAGCCTAGATCGCGATCAAGTATTTAATCCTTTTATTGATCTTCTTCTCCTCTTCTTCTCTTATTTTTCTTCTCTAGATTATGGAGCAATCAGAGACTATAAAGCAACAAATAAAGGGGACACCCAAACCCTTTTGGGCATGAAGAAGAAGGGATACCCAACACTTGGGCGTTGATGCTCCATGGGAGAGGAGAGGGAGAGGAGAAGAGTGGGGGTGTGGAGCTCTCTAAGAGGGGGCGTGGGCTGCTGGTTGAAGTGTTTAGGGACCTTAGAAGAGATCCCTTTAAATAGGCATAAGATTTGAATCCTATTCAAAATCAAACAAGCACTTAATACAAGTCCTACTTGCATTAGGTTTTCTTATAACTTAAGTTATTTGACTTCCTTTAGGAAACCTATTAGGTGCCAACAATTAGAGCCCTTGCACCTACAAAATCACACCCCTTTTTTCACCCAAGAGATGCCTCATAAAAGATCCACACACCCTCTAATAGGTGGAGATGCCCAACTTGATTAAATCAAGTTACACCCAATCAAAACTATCAAAAAAATTAATTAAGGACTTACACCCTTAATTTTTTTGATCTAAAACCTTAGGCACCCAACAATTGAAGTCCAATAAATCTAATTTATTTAGGTTATTAATAGATAATTAAGTTTGAATTAATTTTATCAAATAAGAAATTCAAACGTAAAGAGAAAATTGAGTTCAACCATGTGCTAGCAAGATTATCCTGAATCCGATAGGATTTCTCTAAACCCAATTGAGGTTTCATAAGTTAAATTACTTATTCCAAATATAATCTCTTAGTTGTGTGACCCTATAGGTTTAATTCTATCTGGTAGTAAGATATACAATGATCTCTATCATTGTATCATTGAAACTCTTTTCAATGGGTCGAAATAATTTCACTTTAACTCATCAAGGATTGTCGATCCTCTCACAATCCTAGTGAGCTATCACAATCCATCAGTGATACCTAGTAGTATGTAGTGGTAATTTAATAGAATCGAAAATAAACCTCAAAGTATAGTTAACGTGTGATTCAATCCCTCTATCGTGAGTCCCGACTAGATGATAGGTTATGGATAAATCATCAAACCTCATCATCAATCATATGATAAATTTGATCAGCTTAGGTCTAATTATGATCTATATAGAAAATCTTTTTTATCAATCATACTGCTATGGCCATAAACTCTCAAACTTAGCCTTTAAAATTCTATAGGACTATTTTTTTGTATCAAGGTTGATAGATTCTATCTTGATGTGCATCCTACTCCTACAGTGGATCAACTATCACCAAAATCTACTATAAGGGCTCATTGAGAATATATTTATGTGTCAGTCAAACTCTAGCAGCCTCACTGAGAGTAGTCATACCAAAGCCAATCGTCAGCTTGTTGATGGTTGTGCTTATTATTGTAATTGTATATGAATTATTAAATTAATAAATATTATTTAATTTTTTCATCACTATGTACATCTCATTTTAAACTCCTGTTATGTGATGAAGTTCTTAAGGCTATTTGATTCGATATAGGAGGCTATATCATTTAGTCCTTAAATATGTTTGCGACCAAATGATATGCTATTACTAGGATGATAGATATATCAAGTGTAGATCATTGTGTGCCATATAGGTTGGTTGTCCTCTAAATCAAAGAGCATGAAGACACTGGTATGGCATGCAGGTGAAATATAGGAGTATATTTCACTGAATGTGACCAACTCTGAAGCACTCTGCTGTCAAGAGTCACTCCGAAGGGATATAGGCATAAGTATCCCTTCGACCTGAGATCACCATGGTGACTTACAAGCAACTCACTATACTTTGGTGCTAAACTATCTGAATTTCTAATTTAGTGATGAAAATTTTTGAACATAGTCAAGTACTTATGAAGTCAGTGTGTGAGTCAAGATGAAATTGATCCCTCCGAATAAGTAGGAGTTAATGTATCAGTATATTTCAATTCAGTAAAATCTTGGTCGGGATAATCTATGTGATGAATTTTAAAAATTAAAATATAATGTGGATGACCATATCAGGGTTGGCAGTTAAACCCTAGGTCACCTTGAGTATTTGGGTCAAAGAGATGAATTATACGGTAACTATATTCAAATAGATTCTTGAGTATTGCTTAGCATACATTAGGCCTATCTGGATGTCGGGTACCATTGCTAGATGGTTACTCCGATTGGTACAAAAATTAGTTTCTATACTACCAGCTTAGGTTCAAACCTATGGAGTCATACACATTAGAAGTTTCTCTCTAATCACTTGGCTAATCTGAAGAGTCTTAGTCAATGGAGACTCTGGTGAAGAGTCCCACTTGACGGAGACTGCTGAAGAGTCCCACTAGACGAAGACTCTAGAGAAAAGTCTCATTAGACTTGGACTCTATCATTAATGAAAGATTAATTATTGATTAGATTATTAATTAGCTTAATTTGATTGAGTATTAAATTTTGGATCAAGTCTGATTGAATTTGATTCAACCAGGTCAAGTCTGATTAAGTTATGAGATGACCTAATCGGTAAGAAAGAAATGATCCTGATTTGATCAGATCTATGACTCAATTAATTTATTAATTTAATCAAATTTAATTAATATTATAAGATCCTAATTAGATTAGGTTCACTATATTTTATTTGGGTCTAATTGGATTGGGTTTGAAAGAAATTCAATTGGTTAAACCCTAAAGTCCCAAATGAGTAGGACTCTATCCCTTGTGCCACCTAAATTGTCTCATGCCTTTTCTCACCACATAAAATTAGTTTGTATATGAGAAAATCAGAAAATAATTCTTCTTTTATCACCCATTAAGAATAAGAATTGGTTAGTTTTGATTTAAATTCAAATTAGTTTGAATTTCAATTTAAAACCTTATCCATATCCTTGCACACGTTGGCTGCTTTTGAAGGGGTCTATTGTGTATGAGAAAAGGAGATCTTCCCAACTGATTTTTATGCCTAATTTTCTCTGATAAGTCTCCCTTTAAGTTAGATAAGGGTGAAAAAAAGTTAGAGTCAAATTAAAATTTAAAAGAATTTGAATTGCAACAAACTCCAACCCTTATCCTGTTTTATTTGGTTTATGCAACAACCATAAAAAGACCATAATTTTGTGTGCTAAATAAAGAGAGAGATCTTCACCCCAAGATATCAGAGAGAAATAGGGTCAAAAATACTTCTTTGGGATGTGAGGATTGGATGGGTTTCCTTCCTCCTTGGTGTGAACAAAAAAGGAGACCGTTCTCCTCTTGGGTGAGAGACCTAAAACTGCTCTAGATTTTTGGGTGAAGAAAAAATTAAAGAGAAGAGAGTCTTTATCTAAATTTTTTTTACCATCCAGCATCCTTCTCTGATCCATCTTCGATATTAGAAAGGTTCGAGATGATCAAAGAAGGAGATCAAGTCATATTTGCGATCAGAAGCCGACTGCACGAGCTAGCACTCCCGAGAAGGGCTGATCGATCTGAGGGATTCGTGTAGACCATCCGTAGAGGTTGGATGCTTGTGCAGCTGCTCGATATCAGTGAGAGCTTCATACCATACTTACCAATAATAGAAATCATCAATCTATGAAAAGGTGATGAGTTCTAAACTCTACCGACATAATCTAAAGATTAGATCAAATTCAGAATATCGATGTGATCGATACAGTTTTCTATTTTATTTTAAATTTTATATATAAATTTTTTATATCATAGATCCTTAATGATAGTTTAAATCTGATCTAAAGTGTGTTTAGAAGATTAAAATATTTAATCTTTTATTATTTCACTGTAAAATTTTAAAAATACATGCTTTGAACTATCCATTTTTCCATCATATGGTATCAGAGCCAGGTTTCTTATGACATAAATTTTTTATATATAATCTAATTTTAATTATTTAAATTAGATATAAATAATTAATTGTAAATCCGAGTAGTATAGTAATCTAATTGTATAGATCCTCATAGCCATCTGATCATAGGAGAAATCAGGATTTTACTATCATATTTATCCATTCGATGGGATCTCCTATGGTATGTAGGGGTGCTGTGCGATCTTTTCCATGATGATGAACAATAAAAAAAAAATTTAAAATTTTATTTTAGATCTGAAATAATATATATTAGATCTGAAATTAAAGTTTTGATCATTAGATGATTGATTATAAAAATATTTTATAAAATTAAAAATTATTTTCAAACATCGAACCCAAATCCATATTAGTCCAAAACTTAATTGAGAATTAAGAAATCTAGATTTGAGAATCAAAGATCTAAGGCATTAATTTCATAACTCATGGGTTAATGGGTTAGCTCGAGTCAAGTCCATTTAACTGAATTAGATCTAGGATTAGAAATCATTGATAATGGATCATGTTAGTAATTGATCAAATCTAATTAAAAGTTAATTCTGATTGGATCAATTTTTTCTTTTGATCAATTTCAATAGTTGTAGTTGGTCAAGTCCATGTCTATGATTAGACCAATATTGACTTTGATCGTAGCTCCGTGGTCGAATCCAAGTCTATAAGTTGATCAAATTGAAAATGACTAACCAGTTGGTGTCTAAGGTAAGTATGGCAGCTTTGATCGATGGTCATTAATTGAGAGCTACTCACATAGATTGAGTCTATGTCGAGTTAATGACATATCCCTTCCATCGATCTCACTTACCTGGCCAATATGGTGAATCATGTTTTGATTAGATTACTTAATGATTGGAGTTGACCCATGCTAACTAGAAAATCAATATGACTGATTTAGGTGTCCCTAGTTCAACTTGTCTTGAGTCCTCTTTATGATTTGGTGAAGCCAGTAGGAGGATTCATGACTAGTTGGCTAGACCAGTTTATGCCTGATTTTCTTAAATCTGACTTGGTGAAGTCAGTGAGAGGATTAAGATTAACTGGTCAAGTCTCATCTCATCTTTTAATTTAACTAATTAAATCTTCTAAAATTGTTAGGTCCCTAAAATGAAATAGTTATGGTGATAACTAGTTCACAGTCTTCCATTAAATTGGGTGATAATGAGTCCAATGGTTTAGATGATCATTGGAAGTGCCATACGCCTGGTGCTCATTTAGCTGTTGGAATTGTCATTCATAATATGTTATTTTAGTTATATCTTTCTAATGATAGTCCGGTTGGCTGAGCTATACTCGGGTCTGATCACTCATTTGTTAGATACACTAAATTCTGGTATGTTAATGATTGGACCTAACTAGAACCTTCAGTGGAGGTGCTACATGCCTGTTAAAGAGGTGTCTGGGGCAAAATCGAATACTAAAAATTGTTTGATGAAAGAATCTACCTGTGGGTACATAAGGATTGGTCGAGCCACACTCGAGCCCATGTGCAGTCCATGTGGATTCTGGTACCTACTAAGAACTTAGTGTAATTCTTTGAATTGAAGGTAGACGCTATCAATTCGAATAAAATAGTGAAAGAATCTTTAGACTAAAATTCATGTCTTTAGGCTTAATCAATTCATATACTAATTAGGTTCTGATTTTCTTTTTATAGTTATGGCCACCATCTTGTCGCTCCGATCACTATTAAATAGTGATAAATTGATGGGACCAAATTTCGATCGTTGGTATCGAAAGCTGAAAATAGTCTTAGAACACGAACGGATCTTGTATGTATTAACAGATCTGGCATCCAAGGAGCCAGCTCTGAATGCGCATAGCAAGGTTAGAGACACTTATCAGAAGTGGCTCAATGATCGAACTACGGTTCGTTGTATTATGCTGGCGGTGATGAATGATGAGTTTAGTCATCGTTTCAAGAATGCTCAGCCATAGGATATGTTGCAAATATTGAATGATCTTTTGGCACACCTGATGATGTTGAGAGGCACAAGACTAGTTGTGCCATCTTCAATGCTCGAATGAGAGAAAGAGTATCAGCCACTGATTATGTATTGTACATTATCGAGATGATTGAGCGCCTAAACAAGCTCGGCTTTCCCCTGTATGAGCAGTTGGAGAAAGATGCTATTCTAAACTCTCTGCCCAAGTCCTACCTCCCTTTCCTTACTCATTTTCGAATGACAAAGTATGCAATTAACTACCACGGTTTGTTGGGATTACTGTAAAACTTTGAGAAGGATCATCAGCTCAAAAAAGAGTCAGTGAATATTGTGGGAGGGTCTTCTTCTAGACGTCCATCCTTTAAGAAAGGAAAGAAGAACAAGAAAAGGGTGCAAAGTGCTAGGGTACCCAAATCCAGTCAAACCAAGAAATCCAAGTCCGATTAGAGTCAGGTGAAATGCTTCTACTGCAAGAAGCAAGGGTACTGAAAAAAGAATTATTCTCAATACATTGCCTCCCTGGATCCAAACAGATCGAGAAAGAAGCAAGTTGTTGCTGGACAAGGTAATTATATGATAACATATTGTAATTTCTCAATTTATGATTCTACTACCTAGATATTAGATATTGAAAGCTCTTTTAATATTTGTAATTCATTGTAGGATCTGCAGGTCAGTAAAAGATTTGAAAAAGGTGAAGGGTTCCTTAATATTGGAAATGAAAGACTAGTTTCAGTTCTAGTGTTAGGGACTATTAAGCTTGTAATCAAGTCTAATATAATTGTTCTAAGTCAATGTCACTTTTATTCTTTTTTTTTATTAAATATTATTTCTGTAGGCCTTTTGGCCATGTACGATTATAAAATTTTAATAAAAAAATAATTTTAATATCATTATAAATGATGTTAATGTGATGAATGGATAACTGAACAATGATATTTACATATTATCACAATCTATTAGTGTAATGTACACATCCAACAAACACCCTAGAATTAGTAATGTCTCCAATATCTACCTTTAGCATTGTAGGTTAGGTCATGTTAAGAAGAACAGAATAAATAGGTTGATACAAGAAAAAATTTTCAAAGTCAGTGATTGTGAATCACTCCCAACCTGTGAGTCCTGTCTTCTTGAAAAAATGATCAAATCACTTTTTACTGGAAAAGATGAGCAAGTCAGTGAAGTTCTAAGTCTGATATATACTGATGTATGTGGACCTATAAATACTAGTACCAGAGGTGGATATTATTATTTCATTATATTTATAGATGACCTATCGAGGTATGGGCACATCTATTTAATGTCACATAAGTCAGAATGATTTGAAATATTCAAACGATTCTGTAATGAAGTAGAGAAATAAACTGAAAAGAGTATTAAAACTCTTCAGTCCGATTGAGGAGGAGAATGCCTCTTTAGTGAGTTTTTGACATACTTAGAAGAGAATGAGATTCTCTCATAATGGACCCCTTCTCAAATACCACAGCATAATGGTGTATCAGAAAGGAGGAATCGAATCCTGATAGATATGGTTCGATCCATGATGGGCTTTGCAAGTCTGCTGATTTTTTTTTTGAGATACGCAATTGAGTCAGCTTGTTATATTTTAAATAAAATTTTGTGTAAGTCTATAAGTAAAACACCACATGAGATGTGGATAGGGCGTAACCCAGCACTCTCTCACCTAAGGGTTTGGGGATGTTCGGCTTATTGCAAACATTTGAAAACTAGCAAGGTTGGACTTAGGTCTGACAAATGTCTATTTGTAGGGTACCCAAAAAAGATCAAGAGATATTACTTCTATCTTGCTGACGAACAGAAGGTGTTCATCAACAATAGGGCTGTCTTTTTAGAAAAAAAGTTCCTTGATGAAGGAACTAATGCCTCAAAGATTGAACTTGATGAAGTTCAATTGATAGAAGAACTGACACAATCTAGTAAACCCATAGAGTCGGACTTGATTAGATCAAATTCGAAACATATTGTAGAAACATCTTTAAAGAGATCCGATAGATTACTGCATCAATCGAATAGATACTACAGTTTCTTAATCTAAAACAGAGATTCAGTTGAACTCGATGAGAACAATGAGAATCTGATCACTTATATAGATGTGTTGCAGAGGTCTGACTCTGATAAGTGGCTGAAAGCTATGAAATCTGAAATAGAGTCCATAAAAATCAACAATGTAGGGACATTGGTTGACCCACCTGAAGGATAAAACCCATAGGGTGTAAGTAGATCTTCAAAAAAAAAAAGAGCGTAGACGGGAAGGTGGAGACCTATAAAATCTGTTTGATTGTCAAGGATTACCATCAGTATTATGGTATTGACTATGATGAGATATTTTTTTCTGTGGCAATGCTCAAGTCTATTCGGATTATGCTTGCGATAGTAGCACATCTAGACTATGAACTCTAGCAAATGGATGTGAAAATAGCATTCCTAAATGGAGAGCTAGAAGAAGAGGTGTATATGATACAATCTGAAAGTTTCATATCAATAGATGAGTCTAAGGAGTGCAAGCTTCAAAGGTGAATTTATGGACATAAGCAGGCATCTTGGAGTTAGAACATGTATTTTGATAAAGTGATCAGAACGTATGGCTTCATTAAGAATAGAGAAGAACCCTGCATATACAAATGGATTAATAATTCTATAGTAGTATTTCTTATTTTGTATGTCAATGACATTCTCTTAATCGAGAATGACATCCCTACGTTACACGGAATAAAAATTTGGTTGTCATCATAATTCTCCATGAAAGATTTGGGAGAAGCATCCTTCATCCTTGGGATGAAGATCTATAGAAATAGATCTAAAAGGTTGTCTGGATTATCTCAGTTGACATACATTGATACTGTACTGAAAAAGTTCAGCATGGAGAATTTCAAGAAAGGCTATCTTCTGATAGGCCAAGGAATTTCTTTCTTGAAGAGTGATTGCCCAACAACTCCTCAAAAGAGAGAGAGTGTATGAGTAGAATTTCATATGCTTCGACAGTAGAATCTATTATATACGTCATGACATGTACACGATCGGATGTGGCATACTCATTAAGAGTAGTGGGCAGATATCAGTCTGATCTAGGTGAAAATCACTGGAAGGTCGTAAAGATCATCTTTAATTATTTGAGAAATACTAAGAATCAGTGGCTTATCTATGGAGAATCTGACCTAAAACTTATGGGGTTTACAGACTCTAATTTTTAGTCGGATCATGACAATAGTAAAAGCATGTCGGGATATATTTATACCCTGAACGGTGGAGCAATCTGCTGAAAAAGTTTCAAGCAGCACACTGTGGCTGACTCTACTTGTGAGGCAGAATATATGGCAGCATCCGATATTGCGAAGGAAGCTATGTGGCTACAAAAGTTCATCAATGAGCTTGAAGTGGCATCCTTCTTTGATGGCTCTATCTTTTTATACTGCAATAGTACTAGTGTCATTGCTCAAGCGAAGGAACCGAAGTCACATCAGCAGACCAAGCACATTCTGCATCACTATCACTTGATCTGAGAGATCGTAGATCGAGATGATGTTGAGCTTTAGAAGATCGATGGAAAAGAGAACCTAGCCGACCCATTTACTAAAGCCCTTGGCATCAAGGAGTTCAAAGATTACAAATCAAAGATGGGTATATGATACTATACCGATTGGCTTTAGTCCAAGTGGAAGTTGTTGGAAACTGTGTCCCAAAGTCAATTGTCAGTCTGTTGATGGTTGTGCTTATCATTGTAATTATATATAAATTATTAAATTAATAAATATTATTTGATTTTTTTATCACTGTGTACATCTCATTTTGAACTCCTATTATGTGATGAAGTTCTCAGGACTATTTAATTCGATATAGGAGGATATATTGTTTAGTCCTTGAATGAGTTTGCGATCAAATGATATGCTATTACTGGGATGATAGACATATCAAGTGTTGGTCGTTGTTTGCCATATAGGTTTGTTATCCTCTTAATCAAAGAGTGTGGAGATGCTAGTATGGCATGCAGGAGAACTATAGGAGTATATTTCACTGAATGTAACCAACTCTGGAGCACTCTACTGTCAAGAGTCACTCCAAAGGGATATAGGTATAAGTGTCCCTCCGACCTGAGATCACCACGGTGACTTGCAAGCAACTCACTATGCTTTGGTGCGGAACTATCTGAATTTTTAATTTAATGATGAAAGATTTTTGGGCATAGTCAAGTACTTGTGAAGTCAGTGTGTGAGTCAAGATGGAATTGATCCCTCCGAATAAGTAGGAGTTAATATATCAGTGTGTTTCAATTTAGTAAAATCTTGGTCGGGGTAATCCATGTGATGGATTTTAAAAATTGAAATACAATGTGGATGACCATATTAGGATTGACGGTTAAACCCTAGGTCACCTTGAGCATTTGGATCAAAAGGATGAATTATACGGTAACTATATTCAAATAGATTCTTGAGTGTTGCTTAGCATACATTGGGCCTATCTGAACGTCGGCTACCATTGCTAGATGGTTACTCCAATAGATATAGGAATCAGTTTCTATACTACTGATTTAGGTTCGAACCTATAGAGTCACACACATTAGAAGTTCCTTTCTGATCACTTGACTAATCTGAAGAGTCTTAGTCAATGGGGACTCCGATGAAGAGTCCCACTTGATGGGGACTCTTTTGAAAACTCCCACTAGATGGGGACTCTAGAGAAGAGTCCCACTAGACATGGACTCTATCATTATTGAAAGATTAATTAATGATTAAATTATTAATTAGCTAAATTTTATTGAACATTAAAGTCTGGATCAAGTCTGATTGAATTTGATTCAATTAGGTCATCTGATTAAGTTATGAGATGACCTAATCGATAAGGGAGAAATGATCCTGATTTAATCATATCTATAGCTTAATTAATTTATTGATTTGATTAAATTTAATTAATATTATAAGAATCTAATTAGATTAGGTTCACCATATTTTATTTGGGTCTAATTGGATTGTGTTTGAAAGTAATCCAATTAGTTAAACCCTAGTCCCAAATGAGTAGGACTCTATCCCTTGCGCCACCTAAATTGTCTTACACTTTTTTTCACCATACAAAATTATTTTATATATGAAAAAAATTAAAAAATAATCTTTCTTTTATCACCCATTAAGGATAAAAATTGGTTGGTTTTGATTTGAATTTAAATTAGTTTAAATTTTAACTTAAAATCTTATCCATATCCTTCCACACGTTGGCTGCTTTTGAAGGAGTCTATTGTGTATGAGAAAAGGAGGTCTTTCCAACTAATTTTTATGCTTAATTTTCTTTGGTAAGTCCTTCTTTAAGTTAGATAAGGGTGAAAAAAAGTTAGAGTCAAATTGAAATTCAAAAGTGTTTGAATTGTAACAAACTCCAACCCTTATCCTGTTTTATTTGGTTTGTGTGACAACCATAAAAAAGCCATAATTTTGTGTGCCAAATAAAGAGAGAGCTCTTCACCATGAGATATCAAAGAGAAATAGGGTCAAAAATACTTCTTTGGGATATGAGGATTGGGTGGGTTTCCTTCCTCCTTGGTGTGAACAAAAGAGGAGACCATTCTCCTCTTGGATGAGAGACCTATAACTGTCTTAGATTTTTGGGTAAGAAAAAAATCAAAGAGAAGAGAGTCTTCATCTAAAGTTTCTCCACCATCCAGTATCCTTCTCTGATCCATCTTCAATATCAAAAAAATTTGAGGTGATCCAAGAAGGAGATCGAGTTAGATCTGCCATCAGAAGCTGACTGCATGAGCTAGCATTCCTGTGGAGGGCTGATCGGTCTGAGGGGCTTCGTGTGGACCATCTATAGAGACTGAATATTTGTGCGACTATTCAACATCATCAAAAACTTCATACCACACTTACCAATAATGGAGATCATCAATCCATGAAAAGATGATGAGTTCTAAACTCTAACGACATAATCTAAAGGTTAGATCAAATTTAGGGCATCGATATGATCGATGCAGTTTTCTATTTTATTTCAGATTTTATATATAAATTTTTTATATCATAGATCCTTAATGGTAGTTTAAATTTGATCTAAAATATATTTAAAAGATTAAATATTTAATTTTTTATTATTTTACTATAAAATTTTAAAAATACATGCTTTGAACTATCCATTTTTTCATCAAAAAGACTATTCACACAACTACAACATTAAGACAATCACTGACGATCGAGTAGAAATCTAAATGATCTCTCATATGGTTATACTCAGTGCTAGTTATTCTCTAACAATTATCCATATTCATCATTCAGTGTCTCTACACTATAGATCAGAGACTCATCTACCTCGAAGGAAGTGATTTGTGTGCCGATCTATTCGAATCGATCATTATTCTCATGATAATACTATGATCGAAAGTATTTAAGAATTAAATATATATCTTTAATTTTTAATACTTTGAGAATATGTATCAAAATATTAATTTCATGGACGATTCAAAGACACATCATACTTGAATGAAAAATAAACTTGTCCTTTTGTTGATCAAATCAATGCATTAAGTACAAAATTATATCCTAATTTTATTATAATATGTTAGTCATATTGGTTTCTAGGACATATATCTAATACTTGCTGCCACACGAAGTCATCCAGCCTCTATAGAAAGTCCACATGAAGACCGGCGTAGATCGGGCTCCTTAGAAGTGCTAGCTTGCAAGGATCTTTGAGACTGATTTCTCCCTTCTTCTTCAAAAACCTTGGATGCTCCAAAGGAAGAGAATATTTAGAAAAAAAAGAGAGGAGGAGAAGGAGCTCTGGAGAAAAATAAAATTCAACAAGGAGAACAATGGGGCATCTACTATTGGAGCCCCCTTTATATAGACAAGGGCTAGGGTTTAGGGTGTTGGGAAATGTGTCCCAAAAAGCCAATCGTCAAGCTGTTGACGGTTGAGCAACCAAGTATTGTAATTGATTTGTTAATAAATAAAATATATTTGGCATCTTCATCATAAGCTTTCATCTTCTAATGAACTCCGTTGTTATGATGAAGTCCTTAGGACTATTTAAGTTCGATAAAGAGAGGATTTATCGATTAGTCCTTAAAACAGTTCACGACCAAATGATAGGTTGTTAATAAGGACAATAGCTTCTATCGAGCATAGGTCGCTGTAGGCCATATGGGTTGGTTGTCCTCTTAACCAAGGAGTGCGGAGACACTGGTATGGCATACAGGTGAGATGTAAGGGTACATCATCATTGAACGTGACCAACTCCAGAGCATTCTGCTGTCGAGAATGTCTTTGATGGGATATAGGTATAAGTGTCCCTTAGACTTGAGATCGCCTCAGTGACTTGCAAGTAACTCACTGTGCTTTGGTACTGGACTAACTAAATTTCTAATTCAAGGATGGAAGGTTTCTGGGCACAGTCAAGTACTTGCGAAGTCAGAGTGTGATCGAGATGGGATTGACCACTCCAAGAGTTGGAGAAGAATGAGTCACTGTATTTCAATTTAGTAAAAGCTTGGCCAGGGTAATTCATTAGATGGATTTGATATTTTGAAATACAATGTGGACAACCTGATTAGAGTTGACAGTTGAACTCTGGGGTGTCCTATGATCATTTTGGTCAAGGGGATGAATTATATGAAAACTATATCCGCATGGGTTCTAAGGATATTGTTCTACACATTCGACCTATCCGGTCGTTGGGTACCATTGCTAGATGGTCACTTTGACTGGTACAGAAATTTATTCCTATGCTACTGGCTTAGGTTCGGACCTATGAGGTCACACACATTGGAGTTCATGATCCGATCGGATGGTTGATCAACGATTAAGAATCGTTCTAGGGTTAAATGATAAATACGATTGACATTTAACCCAGTGCAAGTGTTGCAGGAGGATCGATTAGCAATTTGATTGCTAATTAGCTTAATTTGATTAAGCCAATGGGTTGAGATTAAGTCTAATTAAATATGATTTAATTTGGTTTGGGCTTGATTGGATCAAGTCCAATTGGTTTATTGGATAAGCCAAGTGCAAGAAAAAACTAGTCTTAGTTCAACTAGGACTTGGGTTAATCTAATTTCTAATTTGATTAGAAAATTAAATCTAATTTAAATCTAATTTAATCTGATTAAATTAGCTTCTTAATTGGGTTAAGACCTATTTTAATTGAGTTGATCTAATTTTGATTTGATTTGGTTTGGGAAACCAAATTAAAACAAGTCATAAGATAGAATCCTAGTAAGACTAGGATTCCACCTTGCGCCACATAAGCCTTCTCCACGCCCTCTCTCTTATTCAACACCAATCTCCACTTATTTTGTGCGACAAAAGCCCTCTCCCAGATCTCTCCCACGTTCACAAAACATCTCCTCTCTTCTTTCTTACATGGAAGGTGGTTTGGATCAAATCTAAAAGGAATAAGTTTGGATTTCGAATTCTATGAGATAGAGTTTTAGAAATCCAAAACTCTTTCAATTTTTCACCGAATTTATCCAATTTTTTTTTAAAATTTTTGTAGCTTTTAGGGTATACATTGTGCACCCTTTGCTGATGATCCATGTATAAAAATATGAAGGAGGTGCTCAAGAGTTGGGCGTCCCTTAACTTGCCATGTTTGGATAAGCCTTGACTAGGTGTTTGACCTAGACAAGGACTCTATCATATCTCTCTATATAAGATGAGTTTCTCTATAAAATTTTAGGAGAGGATAGATATTTGAGAGACGTTTGTTTCATCCAAAAATCAAAGAGAAAGACCTTTGGGTCGTGGAGATATAAAAGATGCAAGTTAGGGTGTCTAGAGAGAAAAATGTGAAGAAGAAGAGGGTCTTCTTCTAGGGTTTTTTAGTTTTCATATCTTTCCTCCCTCCATCTTGAGTTTCTTGAGAGTGTCTCAGATCTAAAACTCCTCCTTCTATTTTCCATCTTTGGAAGAGTCCAAATCAAGAAGAAGGAGGCACCTGATCAACCATCAAAGAAGGATCAGCGAGTACTAGCATACTGTGCTAATTTCCTGAAGCAGGACTTCTGATCGAGATTCGTGGGCTCGTGTGGATGACTCCTAGAGGCCGGATGCGTGTTCGGCTTGCAACATCATCCTTAAGCCCGGATCAGCGA